>NC_046319.1:7609816-7809198 GCF_009819535.1 Lacerta agilis | reverse complement strand
GCAAGTGCCAGTGCCTGAATACAACCCTTAAGTTATAAATAAAATGATGTAACAAGCTGATGTTGCCATGTTTGACGAGTCCGGAAAATTACGCTATCATCCAACTACGTATATAGGAACGAACATTAGCAGGATTATTTGAATGAGGCCCTTGTTAGTCATCATTAGATACACACATAATGCCTTTAATTTGAGAATTTCCAGGGCAAATAAGTTGAACCTCATAGGCTGCTTGTGCTTCTTTGAATACCGCAGGGGCAGGAAAACTCAAAATATCCAAGCGTGAATAAAGATTCAAATACTGTAGAACAATCATGTTTGATAAGAGTAAGAATTGAGAGCAGTAGAAGAGCCTGATGGATCAGGCTAGTGGCCCATTTAGTCCAGCATCCTGTTCTCACAGTGGATGAACAGATGCCTATTATGGGAAACCAGCAAGCAGGACCCAAGCACAAGGACACTTGCCTCTTCTGTGACTTTCAGCAACTGATACTCTGAAGTACTGCTGCCTCTGACCCTGAACGGATAGCACTGCTACCATGTCTAGAAGCCAGCAATAACCATCAATTTCTCAAATACTCTTAGAAAGTCATCCATGCCAGTGGGTCTCTTCCAAACCTGCAATCTTTTGTATGGGAGGCTAGAATCTATAGGAGGAAGCTTGCTTTACCAGCCAGGCTGGTTCTTTTGTTCCTTTGCCTTAGCTGCTCAGCTAAGTACCTGCCATTCACATCTTTAAAGACTGCTCTGTTGCCATAGAGACATTGGTGGGCCCACCTCAGCTGGCTGGATATGGCATCCACAACTGGCCAAGGAAGGGCTGTGTATCAGAGTTTTGTGTGATGATGCTTAGAAGCTGGTGCTGGAAGCTGGAGACAAAAAGACATGTCTGCTCCGTGCTGGTGCCAAAGACACCAGAGTTTCCATTGACCTTCATTCCAAGGTAACTGAACCCTGGGCCAGTGCTGGGGCCCCTGGAGTCCCTGGCCATTCAGATATTGGGCTTGCATGCTGCAACAGTGTATAGAGTCCTATAAAGGATGTGAAATTGCCGATCAACTTGGAGTAATAGACTACTAGCACATAAGCAGCAGTCACCGAAAATCTGTTACCAGAAGTCAAAACCCATCCTGCAACTCTTCATGCCATACAAATGACACCAGTTAGGAACTCGGCTAAATAATAACAGAGGAAATTGCTCTTCTGAGGCTTGACACTCCTGTCAACACACAGGAAGTGCATGGGAATGAATCAGTGTGGAGCATCTTGGCTGAGAACCATGCTATACGCTATATATGAGTCATGACAGGTTGTTGCTAACTAAGGTTACCAGGTCAGAGATTTCAGGTCCCAAACCAGAGACCTATAGGTGTCTCCTGGTGATATAACTGGGTCCATCCCTGGTTATTCTTCTTCTGTGCTCCCTCCCATTACTGAGCCCTGGAGACAGGTTAATTGGGGGGGGGGGCAGAGAAGTGCAGACACCCACCCACACTGAGAGCATATGTAATAATTTGCAGTTGACTCCTGCCAGACTGAAACTTGCAAGCTGCATGCAGTCATCTAAGAAAAAATTGTTTAATACACTCTCACCCACCTGGCAATGAAAGCCCTCTTCCTGCCACCTGGAGGGATCAAGGAAAAACTGGATTCTTCATGTCACCTAGAGGTCTGTCAACCCTACTGACTATGCTGGCCCCGGTTTGGCATTTTAACCTTAGTAAACTAATAGTCAGCACTACTGCAAGGTAACCTTTTCTGGTCTTTATTTTTTTGTTTGTGCCTTGCAGACTACATCACTTACTGAGAAAGAGAAAGGGGTTGATAGGATTTATATAAAAAGGTCTATGGTTGTATAATAAATCTTATTGCTGCTGATTTGTATAAAACTTAACAATTTAATGCAATACCTCCCTTCCCCTGAAAGCCGCATCTGCAATAATAGATGGAGAAATGTGCTTTTAGGCATTTTGGGTAGCCCACAGCCTTTTGTGAGATTAAAATAGAACAGGGGTGGGATCTGCCTGCCAATCTTAGCTGGACAGAGGGTCCAGGTTGGCCCACAAGGTCATTTTCCCCAAACCACACCAAACTGCCCATCAACTGACATTACTCGTGGTGTCATCTGATGAGAAGGAGAGGGGCAGGTTATATCAGGCATTGGTTGTGCACTCCTGTTCCTAACAGGGAACAGCAGCATGCAGCCATAGCAGTAGGATTTAAACCCCCACTTATCGGCTGATGAATGGGGGTGAAATCTTGCTCAGTTCAGCAGGTTTCTATGCAAATCCCTTTTGTGATTCTTTATCTGTTCTGCCAGACCTATGCAGGCAATTAAGACACATATTTCTACGGTACAATGGTTAACCAATATCTGTTTTTAAGTTTTTCTATACTATTTTAACTATGGTTTTATGTATGTTTGTTGTAAACCACTTCAATATTTTTAATGAAATACTGGCATATAAATATTTTTATGAATAAATAAATAGTTAAGGAAACATTGGGAAAATGGAGTGAACTGCCTTGTGAACCCCCAAGAACTTGCCATTATTTATTGGTTTAGCTGCAACTTTGCTTGCTGGGGCTGATGGGAGTTGTGAGCCCAAAACATCTGGAGGGCACCAGATTGGCAAAGGCTGGTTTAACCCACTGGGCATCAGGGACAAAGGAAGGGATGCTGAGTGATTAACGTACACATTTTCATAGGTTGGGCTCTGCCAAAATGCATCTCACCTTTCCGACTTGAGCACTAATTTGCACATTCTCATTAATAAAATGCCAATAACTATTACATTTCCCTCTTGCTCCCCACTTTTCATTACTCAGGTCCTGCTTGTCTTGCATTTATCTCAAATAACTTCACTCAGGTTTCTCTCATAATATGTATTGTGTATAAAAATACGTTGTAATATGACGCCAGCTATTTCCCCCCTGTATATTTCTGGCTTCAGATGATTGCCTTGGAAGGATTGCATTGCCTCTGCCTCTGGGAGAGAGTCTTATAAGTCTGTTATCAGATGGCACTTTGGAGATTTGTAAAGCAATTTAAGCGAAGCAGGATGAGAAAACCATCTAAGGTACCTGATTCTATCGCTGGATCGGTACTGCTGTGTATTGGAAAGCGTCCCGACATTCTTACATACGTACTAACAGCAGCCTCCTCAATTGCAATAGCATGAGATGAAGGGTCCTGGAAATTGCCAGCGCAGCAAGAAGATATTGCAGTGTGAGAGGAAGACCTAGAAACCAAAGGCACAAGAGGAAAGGATGGCTTTGAAGTGCAAGGAGGAATCTGGCTAATTTAGGACTGCCCTCCTTCATCTGGAAGATGGAAGGCTTCAAACCTAACCAGACATATCTGGGAATAAGCCTGTATGAAAACCAGTTATCCTGTGTAAGGCAGGCTTAGTCATTTGGCACTGTTTGAAACATCTAGAAAGTTTAGTGATGCTGAGCTAGAAATAAGAAAGGAATCGAGTATAGACCATGATAGGGAAATAAGCACAAATGGGAATATAAATGATCAGAAACCATTCTAAACCAGGAACAAACGACGACATCAACTTAGAGCAAAATCCTGCCTTTTCCAACCTGGTGCCCTTCAGGTGTTTTGGACTATGACTCTCATGGGCTGACAAAGCCTATCTAAAACCAGACATGAGATAAATAATAAAAGTTTATTATAATACTAGTAGTGATAATAATTTTATTATTTATACCCCACCCATCTGGCTGGGTTTCTAGGCCGCTTACAGCATATATAACATATGGGGCTCAAACCTGCAACTTTGGCATTATCAGCACCAAGCTCTAACCAACTGAGCCACCCAGGCGGACACGAATTTTTAAAGCTGGCATGTAAAATGGGAACAGGATTTATTGGTTTGTGTTTTTTTGTCTTGCTTTTGTTTTTATTATGTATCTAGTGTTTTTATCTTGTGTTTTGAACCGCCCTGAGATCTACGGGTGAAGGGCAGTATACAAATTTACCGAACAATACAAATACTAAATGAAAATTTAAAAGTATGCCCATTTACTCAAACAGGGGTGACCGGAACTTGTACCCTGTGAGGTGACAGATACATATTTGGAAGCTCCTTGAGGGCAGGGACCCTCTGCTCTTTGCTTATGTAGCTCTGCCACGCGCCATGTACACACGGAATAGGTCGCTATTACAAACAGCGAGAACAACGGTTCAGTGGAGAGGAAGAGAGAGACAAAGAACTCTCCCCCTTGGGCCAAGCCCAATTTTTTTTAAATTTTCTGAGGGAAATTAAAAAAGAAAAGAACCGAAGCCGCCGGAGGGAGACCAGGCAGGAGAGGCGCCTGAGGGGAGAGGTGGGCGGAGCCAACCAGCTCGAAAGGGGGCGGGATCCTTATTCCCTGGTGGCCAGTGAGCGGCCCGGTCGTCGACGTCGCCGCCGCCGCCGCCGCTCTCCCCCCTCCCTTTTGGAGCGCGCGCACCTGTCAGTCACTCCCGCCCGCTCGCACTCCTTGCCCGCGCGCCGCGGCCTCCGCTCCCCTCGCTCTCTCTATCACGGTTCGGCGCGCGCGGTGCATGCTGGTCCCTCCGCCTCAGCAGCCCTCCGCCTCCAACATGGCGTCGCGCTGTCACCTGTGTGTGTGAGGGAGAGGAGAGGGGAGAGGGGAGAGAGGCGCCGCCTTACTGACTGGCCCCCCCCCTCGACCCTCATCACCCACCCTACCCCCACCCCCCAAAAAATCCCTTCGCCCCCCGCTTTTCCCTTTCCCTTTCTCCTCCTCTTCTCCCTCTTTCTCCTTGGCTCGGCTCCTCCCCGCCATGGCGGGGGGTTGAAGGGATCCGCCTCCCTCCCTCAGCAACAGCATCCCTTCCCCTCCCCTACGCTGAGGCAGGTGCTGTCAACGCCGCCTCGGCTTCACCCGCCGCCGCCTCCTCCTGATGGGGTCCCCGGCAGGCGCGTCGGGTTCGGCGGCTGCTGCGGCAGCGGCCGCCGCGGCAGACTCTGCGCAGTGGTTGTCGGTGAAGGAGGAGACCATCTTCCTCCACGACGGGCTGATCCGGGTCACGGACCTGGCCGAGCTGCCGAGCGAGATCATCGGCGTGGCCGAGCCGGGAGACACGGAGCTGGAGGTGAGGAGGAGAGAAACGGGATGCGGCGGGCGCAGGGGGAGGGAGACGGGGACTGGACCTGGCTGGCCTTCCTCCTCCTCCTCCTCTACCTCTTTTACAATAAGGTGGGGCGGGAGGGGGAATCCGTTCTTCACCAGCGCCACAACTGTAAACACACACTTTCTCTCTCTCCCCCCCCCCCCCCAGTTTAGGCTTACAAATGGAGCGTGTATGGGGTGAGGAATCAGGTCAGCATCCTCATCCCTGCAATTTAGCGATGGATTGTGTGGGTGGGGTGGAATTTGGCCTCCTGCTTCTTCTTCAACATCTTCAGGGCCTGCTCACCTCCGCAGAGTGGGCTTTTAACAATAAGATGCATCTGGCCTTCATCATCTTCATCATTATATTCATCCCTTCCCTGTGAAGTAGTTTTTAGCATTAAGATTGGGGGAGCATCTTATCATCATCATAACTGGGCTTTAACAATAAGATTGGTGGGTGGGTGGTTGGATCTGTCATTCATCAGCATTGGTTGTCATCATCATCACCAACATCCGACCTCCTCAAAGGGGATTTAACAATAACATTGGGGAGGGGATGTCAAGGTGAATGGGGTGGTAGAGAGGGGAGAGATGCCGAAGGGTCAAAAGAAGAATCTATCCCCCCTCATATCACTTTCCTCCTCTCAGTGATGATGATGGTGGTGATGTTTTTAATCAACAATTTATTAAGATCTTTCAGAGTTAGGTGTTAACTCAGGGGATGATTTTGACATCTTTTACAACCCCAAAGGACAGGGATGGCGGAGGAGTAAAAGATGAGATGTTCAAGGGATATGTGTATGCAGTACCCTAAATCAAGAGGTTAGAAAAGACAGAGTATCAATTTAGGGAGGAGATAGGTATCTCCATAATTTGTGGTGTTGGGAAGAAATGTTAACATTTAGGAGAAGTGTCAGAATTAGGTGTACCCCCAAATTAAGGCTTTGGAATAAGGTAGGATGTCAAAACTGTGATATGGAGGACCAAAAATGGTGGGTTACTGAAATGGAGAGATTTGAAAGAATGAAAGAGGACAGAAGAAATATGTGAAAGAGGGCATTAAGTTGGAAGGAATATGGGGAAGGGGAATAAAAGAAGGGGTGAGGGATCACAAAGAACAATAATTGAAGGTGGGGTGCCAGTTAGTAAAAGATAGGTAAGATTGAAGAGAAGGCCAAAAGGGGAGTGGGGATAAGATGAAGAGTCAAAATGAGAAGGGTATAGGTATGCTGAGGGCACAGGAATGTTGGTTAGTGAGCAGACTGGATAAATTGCCCTTAAAAAAGGTAAAGGGACCCCTGACCATTAGGTCCAGTCGTGTCCGACTCTGGGATTGCGGCGCTCATCTCACGTTACTGGCCGAGGGAGCCGGCATACAGCTTCCGGGTCATGTGGCCAGCATGACAAAGACGCTTCTGGCGAACCAGAGCAGCGCACGGAAACGCCGTTTACCTTCCCACCGGAGCGGTACCTATTTATCTACTTGCACTTTTGTGGTGCTTTCGAACTGCTAGGTGGGCAGGAGCTGGGACCGAGCAATGGGAGCTCACCCCATCACAGGGATTTGAACCGCCAACCTTCTGATCAGCAAGCCCTAGGCTCTGTGGTTTAACCTACAGTGCCACCCAAGTCCCTTAGGTTTCGGTAAAATGTGGGGAGCAAGAAGAGTGAGGATGGGGTGAAGGGAGCTTAGGAGAAGCAATGTGAAGGTGATTGAGGATATACTGTCAAGTAGTACAGGATTGTGGTTACTACAGGTAGATGGAGGATGGGGAGCTGTGAAATCTCAGATGCAAACTCAATAAGGGGTGGTGATGAATGGTTTTGGGTGGGGATAAGAGGAGCACCTGACTGTTCCAAAAAAAAGCCTTGATGCACTAGGATCATAATTAGGTTAGGGGAGAGATTGATAGATAATTAGGAGAGAATGAAGCAACAAGTCATACACATGCCTGCCAGGTCTGACACCCAAATTTGTTGAAATGATGATGCAAAGGTGATTCAGCACCACGGAAGGTGCAGGATGTAAGATGTTAATGCTTTCGGAGCCTTGTTTTGAACCAGGAAGAGGGAAACCTCCCTGTCTTCATTGCCCAGAGAGCAGTCTCTTGAAAATTGATTTTATGGTGTTCTTAATTATTATTATTTTGTTATTTACCAATGATTATTTTCACAGTGAAATATCTGGGGTGTTCTTAAGTACTGAGTATCTAGACGAGAGGTTATAATGACTGTTGAAAGGCTGAGGGAAGCAGCTATTCTTTTTCACTTCAGCCTCCTCTTCTCCTCCAGTAAATGTGGGCAGTTGAACTGTAGATAGAGAGCAATTGTGTGTTATTTGAAATATGTATTTTGGGGAAATTGTCAGTCATTTCTGCTTGCATCTCTTCCCTAGTCTGCATCTCTTTCTCATGCACCTCCCTCCATCACCCCGCCCTCTCCCCCAGCAGTGTGGCTTGCAGTGACACAGGTTCTTTGTCAGAAGCCGGATGGCGTGAACCGAATGGGGATGGTTCAGCAAGCGCTGCATTGAATGCTTATATTTGATCACCTGCAGTTGTTTAGGGGCTCAACAGAAGGTTATTTCTTATTGCTAAAAAGAATCCTGAGCAGTAACAGGTTTAGTAGTGAGCAGCCTGGACAAAATTATTACTGTACTCTGATGATAGCAAGGTTAATTCCTTGTTCATGCCCTTCAGCTTAATGTGGAAAAGAGACTTAATATTTCCAAACATATTTTCTTTTACTGTTGTGCCCACCCCCCATGTTATTTAAGTGAATTCTACTAGCTCTGCAGGGCTATGCTTTTGTTACTGACATCTGCTGTTTCTGGGGGAGTGAAGAATGCAATGATTAATTAGTCTTGTGGTCTGGAGTTCATTTTTTTGGTAACAATACAGCTTATTTGCAAATATAGAGTTGAACCCATTAGTTAAGCAAACTTTAACAGTCAAATTGCATGTCTGGTAGTTGTTATCTGGGTTTATCCATGGCATTCCTATCCATAAGAGTTGATCATTGACTGTGCCATGATTCCAAGGTTTGCTTGATTAAGCCTCCTGTTATCCAGACTTGAAAATTTGTGTAAAACTTCCTACGAAATCAAAATGGATATGTGAGGCCTTTTGGTAAAGTGAAAGAAACTGCAGCTGACAGATATTTCACTCTTGTACTGTATAGTATGGATTACGAATTCGACATGGGTTTGTTGGAATAACAGCATTAAGGGTTATTATATTTATCTATCACCCCATGATTAAAGGAAGCCATGGAAGGAAGGAGGAAGTAAATTGGTACCAGATGGAAGAGGTAGCATGCAAGCCCACCAGACAGAGAACAGGAATATTGTGTCTAACCTGAGCCTAAGCCAGATAGTGCTAATTTTGGCACTAAGGTTTGCAAAGCCACTGGAGGCTTGGGATAACTGACAAGGATGGGGGGGGGGGTGGAGCTGCCTTGTGTGGGGTTGGGGAGAGTTGACTCTTTTCAGCTCTGTGTTACAGACACTCCATTGACTGACTATGCCATTGGTTCAGCTTATCTAGAACCAGAGACACTCCAGTAGTATAAACCCTTAAGTGTTTTGCCGTTAAATGTGTTTGTTTAAAATAAGCCCCTTGCAGCACTTTATGGTGTAGTGTTGGCCACTTCATCTTGTTTCTTTACTGCACATTTCATACATTGTTTCTGTAAATTTTGTTTGTGCTTGCCCCAGTACACCACTGACACACACTTTGGCAAGAACTTGGGAAAGTTGCCTCATTAGAGAGGTCACAGTTAATTAGAGCTCTTTGCAGCCTGTCTCAGTAATTGTGTCATGAAAAGTATTTAAATGGAGTAACAAGAAGCTTCAGAAATTCATTCAGGCAAAGAAAGAGTTAGAAGTGATGGTGATGGAGCCAATTCAGGCTTTCAGATATTGGGGGAAGGGGGGGGGGAGGGTTTGGGCACATATGGTTGCAAAGATAAAGCTTCCAAACATTGGCAGACTGTAAATTGGTGCAGCAGCATCTCACTGTCCTACTGTGGTGATATGGAGAGCCCTGGTGGTCTCCCATTTGTGTTATTCACATGCTATGAATTTCAGAAAGGGAGGAGGAGAGTAATGGGACTATTTTGAGGGCAGGGTGTTATAAAATGGAATAGAGATTACATGTTACCACAACAAGGAGTATGGAGAAATAACACACTTATAAATAACAGATTCGCAGTGTACTAGTCAGGAATAGAGGTTCTCTCTCGTAGTAGCAAGCAGTGTTAGAGTTTCATTTGAAATACTTTAGTTTCAGGGCTTCTTCAGAAGGATTGTAAACAATAGATTTATGTGGTTTTACCCTGCCATCTCAGGGAGGTCAAATGCACTGTAATAGTGTTTGCTCCAGGATCAGAAACATGGGAAATAATAGTAGGAGATGAATATTGTGCTTATGTCCTGTGTTGTAAGAAATTACCTGAAATGCCACTGCCTCATAACACCTGCTTGTTGACTGCCCATAGGTGTCTGATTGCCCACTGTAGGATACAAGATGCTGGACTAGATAGGCTTTTGGTATGATAGGCTAATCAAAATTGGTCCTTTTTTACTGTCTTAAGTGTCTGCTATGCTTCGTTATAGGTTCATAATCTAGATGTGACAAGACTGCTCACTTGCAGCCTTACTGAAAAGAAAATAGTTCTTGGCCAGTAGATATTTGTTTTTGACCCATCCACATATTACCGTATTTTTCCATCTATAAGACGCCCCCTATTTTGGGGGACTCAGATTTAAGAAAATGGGGGGGGGGAGATTTCCCAGAGTATAAGACGCCCCCTAATTTTTTACATTATTTTAAAGAAAAAAGCCTAGTCTTATACACAGAAAAATATGGTATATTTATGTGACTCTGTGGGACTTGAAACAAATTTTGTCTATCCCAAACCCCTTAATGTGACTGTGGAGAACCTTTGGCCCTCCAGATGTTGCTGAACTCCAACTCCCTTCAGCCCCAGCAAGCATAGCCAATGGCCAGGGATGATGAGACCTGCAATAGTTCAGCAATATCTGGAGGGCCAGAGGTGCCCCACTCCTGCCTAAACATCTCAGAAAATGTGCATAGCATATACTGGTAACTCCCACACCAAAGGGAAGAAGGTACCTCACACTTTTGTTTGAATGTATGCTTATAAGAGCCTAGACATTTCTTAAGACAGTACCTGTTCTCTGGATAGCTGCTAGGGAAGATCAGATTGACAGATGCCAAGTGCACAACCTTTTCAGTGATGGATCCAGAACTGTAGAATAGCTTTCCTGAAAAACTCCTTTAAGTTGGCTTTGAAGCAAGACTTATTATGAATATTGGGCTTATATTTTTGTATTAACAAAATACCGTAAATTATATTGTTTTACTTTTTTGTAAGGCACTTTAGAAAGACTTCTCTCTTTTAAAGGTAGGATTTAAATGATCATAATGAATAAATGCCTACTGCTTTTGGGCACCCCATCGTTCATGGACCTGTCCCCAGTCATGTGTGTTCCTGAAAATTATGCAGTGATAGTAATTTTTCAGCAATGCACATAGAAGTATGTAGCCAAACTTGATAACTATGCCCTGGTATATTCTTCATTCAATAAATATTATGAACATAGGTATATCAAAGATACATATAAAGTACTCTCACTTCCCCTTCTGATATTTTACATTCTGTGGTTAGAGCAAATAAGTTGAACAACAGCAGAGCTCGGCAGCTTGTTCTAATCAGGGTGTTAGGTGGGCCAAACCCCTCTCTGACATGCTATCTGGGGTATATTGTCTGTCCTGCTAGGGACTTGTTAATAGACATTCCCTGAATGTTCCTTGTGAGGAACAGGTTTAGACACTTGGTGGGCCCAGTGGTAATCACAGCCCATCTGTTGAGGAGCAGGCCTCTGTCATCTTCTTGTTCTATACAGTAGTACTTCGGTTTACGAACTTAATCCGTTCCAGAGGTCCCCTCCTTAAACCGAAACAGTTCTTAAATCGAGGCGCACTTTCCCTAATGCGGCCTCCCGCCGCCGGTGCCTTTCCACCATTCGGCTTCCGTTCTTAAACCGAGGTAAAGTTCGCAAACCGGGACACTACTTCCGGTTTTGTGGAGTTCGTAAACCGAATAGTTCATAAACAGGGCTGTTGTTAAACTGAGCTACCACTGTATTGCATCTTTGCTCTCACCCTTTTGTTCTTCTGCCATACTTGCACACATACTGGATAGTTTATCAGTTCTGTGCAAAACTCTGGTGGAGTTCCAGTGTACACATGATGTCCCCATGCAAGTAAGGAAGAGCTACCCTGTTTATTTTGTAGAACTGTTGTCATGCACACAGAGCTGCTTCCCTTATGGACAAGGGAGCCTTTGTTCACATGGTCACATTTCCCATGCCATCAAGAAGCCTCTGGATTTGAGGATCTTAAACGCAAGGGAAAAGCTAAGTGACAGCGGCTACCACTCTGTACTTCATTTAATCAAAGTCAGTGGTGCATATTATCTGGAGCTGCTGTAAGCCCTAGGAAGCTTTCATGTGCCTTAGAAATTACTTTTGCTACTAACTGGTGTGGCAACATTCTCCAGAGGTTCTCACCGGTGATTCACCTTGTCAGTAATAGAAGGCTGTACAGAGAGGAAATTATGATTTCTTAACTGGCCTCATTTGTATCTCTCTCTTTGGGTGGCAGCATGTCAACCCACCAATTATTTCATTAGGATTTAACTGATAGGTGTCTAATGACTAAGCAACCTGTTCAGACAGAAACATGCAGGAATGCTCTCGGGCAAACAAGGGAGTGATAGTTCAACTGGAAATAAAGTTGAAGATGCAAATGACTTTTTCATTGTGAAAGGTGTAAGGTTTATTTCTTAGCAAATATATCGTAATCTCTGACTTGAGGGAGTGGGTCAGATATTTTGAGAAATGTTTAAAGTAGGCTGATGTTAATACAAAACATTTTAATTTTATGGTGTTTGTGTCTGTCATTCCAGAGGGAAAATTAAATATCCCTTTTGTAAGCTCTTGGCCACATCCAGCTCAGCTCTTTGGATCCCAGCCTTTGTTTTTCTCCAAAGAATTTCATCCCATGTATTCATGTCATTGTCCTTTTTAGCATGTGCTCCATTCAACTGCCAGCTTGTGCAGTGTAGGTTAACTGAAATGTATGAGCATAGATGAACCTTCTTGTTCAGTGCTGGGCTTGGGATGTTGCCAGAGCTCCACAGAGATTATTCTGGCACCTGAGAAGCATCCATGATGGATTAATTCTCATGCAAAGGCTTCCAATTGCAAACTTCCAGCTGAATGTTAAAAGGTGGCACCATTCAAATTAGTAAAACAATTGTTTTACTAATTGTTGAGAAGGCCAGTTCTGCTTCTTTGAACAGTGGTTCTCTAGGATTAATACATTTCCTATTTGGGAGTGTTTCAGCACATAAAATGAACGAAATATGAAGAAATGGGAAGGGGGGGGGGTACCCTGTACCAGACAAGAAACTGTCAACTTGCCAGCTCCAGAGATCCTTTGAGCTGCCAATTGATGAATCCTCGTGAGCATTACCATTATCAAGGAGCTGTGATTCTTGCTTCCTAAGCACTGTGCTAAAAATACACCTCTTCGTAAATTGTTGTTTCTTTCCAGGTTGGGATGAGAGAAGCTTTAAGTTATTCCGCTTGTATTTTTTTAAATGCCTTGGCTTAGCATATGCTTATAATCAATTGCTGCCAAAGTGACTTCACATTGGGTTTCAGTAATTGTGACCTGCTGCCTTGCACTTTGTAAGTGGCACTTCTGAAAATGCTGGTTAATACAGAAGCAAAAACCAGAATCTGCATCTACATTTAAGACCAACCAGTCTACTGGTGTTCCAGGGGCAACACACTTCCATGCTTTGGGTTTACTGAAAAAGACACAGGGTTGTAACAAGAGGAAGGACAATAAATAGGAAATGCAAGCTTTGTGCTAGACTTTTCTGCTAGGGAGCCTTGCTTGTTGTAGAAGTGTTCTAGGCTGCACAGTTTGTTCAGGCATAGTGCTGTCCGATCCTCTTGTCCCTTGCTGCAGTGCCATGTGAGTATTAGGGCTGTACTTATTGCAGGCAAATTTTAATAGTATGGTGAGTCTTCCAGGACAGCTGTATACCATCTTAATATTGCATTGTGATGATATGCTAGCCTGCCTTGAGTGGTTAAAAATGTGGGCTAAAATCCTTTGAAAATCACAGGACCCCAGGGCTCCCAAAGAAGTTGCTGCTCCAGACCCTGAGACAATTTGGCGGCATGTGTGTGAGAGCTGCTTTCTCTCAGCTTTGCAGATCTCTGAAATATGTTAAAATTATATCTTAAAATGTCCTGAGCTGCATGGTAGTGTCTCAGCAATTTTGTCATGATGCAGAGCACAGTTTATTATCTTTCAGTACAAAAGTCTCAGTTTCATGCATGTTTGATGTTTAAGTGACACAATATCTAATTATCCATCCCCCTTTTCTTTTGTGTCATGTCTTTAAACTGTAAGTTTGAGAGTAGGGACTGTCTTTTTTTATTGATCTATAAGTTGCTCTGGGAGCCTTTTTGGCTGAAGAAAATGCTTTCAATCAATCAACCAACCAACCAACCAACCATCAATCAATCAACCAATCAAGGCTGCAGATTGTTTCCATAGTTTTTAGACAGATAGAGCTCTAGTCCCCCTATTTCACAGTTAATGAACTGAAAAAGTGAAACAAGTGCCTCTCAGTTTGTCCAGGACAGGGATGGAAATTAAAACTGTCTATCCATTGAGCTGAACATCTAGAATCAAAGTGAATAAATCAAATATGAAATGGGTGTTGAAATGTGTAGACCTCTGAAAACATTGACTGTTTTTCACTAAGTCCATCTGTATTCAGCAGTGGTTCTTGAATTTCACTGGATCCAGGATGAGGAGGACCATTTGACATGCCTGAATGAGACCTGCCACCTCTGACATTCATAGAAGCATATTTAATAGCTTTAGAAATTGTGCAGACCCCTTTTGCTGAATTTGGCTAACAGCCCATGGGATGCGTAATTTTGGGAAAATATTATGACACCAGTGGTAGTAGCAGAGTCAGTTGCAGACCATTAGTACAAAGCCTCTTTCAAGAAAAAAGGTATCCCATGCAGGAAGAAAAACCTTGGTGATATTTTCACCATTGAGAGAGCTGGAAACTGTTACAATTTTGTTATTGCATTTCTTGATCATTTTTTTCTGTGGTGTCCGCAATGCATACATAGTTTCCTCATTTTGTTGCTGTCAAAAATGCAAAGTCTGCACTCATGGTATCAGCAAAGAAAAAGATCTATTCCCCCTCCATTCTCACAAAATTCCTTGATGGCTTTTCAGCTCTCCCTTTTCTTTTATGGCAAATTGGGTCATTGAAACTTTTCTTCTCTTTTTACCCTAAAGCATTTTTATAAGCTGCACACAATATATGCCACTAATTGGGCCATGTTGCTGCCACCAGGGAATCTATTTGCTATGGCCCAGTGATAGCAGAGTGGTAGCACCTGTTACTTTGTTAATTTCAGTGTGTGCAAAACTGTGGCTTATTTAGAGCATCATTCAAACCTGAACTGAAAGATGTCTAACCATAACTTTAATTAAAATATGGAATGAAAATGAACCTTAATAATTTTGCTACCAAATTTTCCCAGTGGACTATTCTTCGTTTTCAGAAGGGGGCATGACACCATTTAGTATTGTGCTTACCTGGTGCAGAACTTGGAAGGTTGCATACCCAATAAAATCTGGCAGAACAGATTTGTATCTAAAGAGTGCCTTCTGGGCTACACATTTTTGCAGGTTATCTATCATTCAGCATCTTGCCTATGTTCCATATACCTTTCTTTCCTGTGACGCTGAAAAGTCATCAGGTTTTGGCAGGCTAGGAAAATCATTTCATTTAATCCATTATCTCTATATAAAGCCTCTTTTTTACCACTGTAGGCAGTGTCATTTGTTTATTTAATATGCTGCCCTGCCTCTCCTGTGCTTGAAGCCCCTCAACAGAATGAAATAAAATGAAGTCCTAATTGGACAGTTTCAGCAGCAGCAACCATCATCTCCAATACAAATCCTTTTTCTGGTGGGTAGCCGTGTTGGTCTGCCATAGTCGAAACAAAGTAGAAAATTCTTTTCAGTAGCACCTTAGAGACCAACTGTGTTTGTTCTTGGTATGAGCTTTCGTGTGCATGCACACTTCTTCAGATACACTGAAACAGATCCTTGTTGGCTTCAAAAGTCCTTTGTAGATGTTCCTAGGTGTTCGTAGATGGGTCTTAGGAACATAAGAAGCTGCTTAATAATAATATTATTATTATTTCCTCAGCCACTCTGGGCAGCTCCCAACAGAATATTAAAAACACAATAAAACATCAAACATTAAAAACTTCCCTAAACATACTGTGCCAGACCATTGGTCCATTTACCGGTAGCTCTACACTGACTGACAGCAGCTCTTCAGGGTATTAGACTAGGGTCCTAGCTCGAGATGCCAGGGATTGAAAGTGGACTTTCTGCGTCCAAAGCATGCTCTGTCACTGAGCTACAGCCCTACTCCTAAGTATTGTAATCCCTTCTTGAAAGTGTGTGCTGTGGTGCACCCGCCTGTGGAAACATAAGTTGTTGGGAGAGACCTAAAGGCACCGAGTTTACCAATTAACCTTTACAAAGTGACCAATGACTGAATCTGACCAGAGCAGGACTGTCTAATTTGCAGAAGTGACTAAGATGTAACTTGGGGTGGCAGCATATTTAGAAACAGCAAGAGGAAGACTTGAGATCCTTTACAGAAGCTATTGGGGCACAATCTTTAGGTCATGTTTAGAGGTTGCAAGGAATCTTGGCAAGATTCTTGACGGTGTGGTAGCATCTTAGGCCAGGTTCTGGATGAAACCTATTGGACCCATTTCAAGCAGGTCTAATTTTGAGACTGAGACACCTTTGGTCACCTTACTAGGTAAACTGTGTCAGGAAGTAGATAGGGGCAGAATGTCTGCCGATTTTGCTTCTCGACTGGAGGGAATGGGCTTAGGTATCTGATGGTTTTGGTCCTTGCTTGGAGGCCAGTTTCAGAAGATGATGTGGGATTCATCTTGGCAATTGGAGCATAATATCCCACAGGATTGATTCTTTTCCCAAGTTTGAGGGGAAGAAAAGAAGCTGGAGTGTATATATATTGGTTTAGCTGGCCAGTTGAAGCCATCTATCATCCCCTAACTACCCATACACCTCTTTGTCTGCATTAAGCTTTAGTTTACCTCTGGTGGGGGAAATGCCATGCTACTTCTGGGGTAGTTTGTCCAACTTTGGTCCCCACCCTGTTCTCAGCTCTCACCTTCTGCTCCTATAAGCTATCAGCATGCAACAGCAGACACACCCTGTACAAACAGTGGATTCAAATAACAGAAGGAATCAAGAGAGAAGACTCAGAGAGGAATCCAGAAATCTCACAAGCTGGCTTTCTGTACCACCCATTTTCTAAATTACTTGTTGGAGTAGCAGTATTCACAGTCATCCTGTAAAATCTCTAGCCAGGTACCAGATTATATTGCGATCTATTTAGGTGTCACAGAGATGTTAAGTGGAATGTAATTGCACACAGCTGGAAGAGTTGGGCCTATTTCTCACCTTCTGGGATGTAAAATGAGAATCCTTTCTTGTTTGCTTTAACACGACCTTGTAAACAATATAGGCTGCTGTGTGCTTAAGACAGGGTTCCCCAAACTAAGGCCCGGGGGCCGGATGCGGCCCAATCGCCTTCTCAATCCAGCCCACGGACGGTTTGGGAATCAGCGTGTTTTTACACGAGTAGACTGTGTCCTTTTATTTAAAATGCATCTCGGGGTTATTTGTGGGGCCTGCCTGGTGTTTTACATGAGTAGAATGTATGCTTTTATTTAAAATGCATCTCTGGGTTATTTGTGGGGCATAGGAATTTGTTCATTCCCCCCCAAAAAAAATAGTCTGGCCCCCCACAAGGTCTGAGGGACAGTGGACTGGCCCCCTGCTGAAAATGTTTGCTGCCCCCTGGCTTAAGACTACCTGACTTCTTACTGGACTACTGCTGAAACTTGCAGCTATGAGTTTATTGTGAAACCAGTGTTTCTGGTGCATGCAAGTTTTTCACAGCATCCATATGACTTCATTGTCATCTAGGCCATACTTTTCCCATTTAATGTGGATTTCCCCTTACTGTGCAATATCCAATAAATAACTCATTACGCATCTGCAGCCACTGCTGGTGTGGAAGCTCTTTTGCACTTTTTTCGGGGGGGGGGGCTATTTTTCACGTGTGACACTTTAGTGAGTGACTTTTATTGCCACACCTTTGTGTCCATTTGCTCCTCAGCTGAGTACAACCTAGTCATTTTGTTTCTGGGAGTCCAAGCAGGTGGTCCCATGCTCATTGTTGTCAGCTCATCAGGTGCTTGTTTGGTTATTCTTCACACTCATGGGCTTTAGCTGGTATGGAGCCTCAGACACTCCAGTAATCATTAATTGAAATGCCGCTGCTTCAAGTATTGTCTGTTCCTTTTTTATATATATGGAAGCCATGGAATAGGGGGTGTTGAGGTGCCCTTGCCCTCAAAAGCACAACCATTGTGGTGTGGTGGTTAGAGTGTTGCACTAGAGCCTGGGAGACCAATGGTCAAACCCACACATTGCCATGTGAAGCTCCCTTGGGAGACCTTGAGGCAGTTGCTGTCTCTCAGCCTAACCTACTTTACAGGGCTGTTGTGAGGATAAAATGGGGGGGGGCGTGGAGGAGCTCTTTGGATGAAATGTGAGATACAAAGTAGTAATAAACACAAAGTAAACCATCCATTTCCCCCATTGTGCAACATGCTTACAACATTTGTTCTTGCACTTGGACACTTATTGTAGGTCTTTTTTAAAGCTGCACTAACAACACAGGAACAGAAATACTGTACCTAAATGCCTGCCCAGAATGGAAAAGGTAGTGGAGTGCAAGAAAGGAGAGTGACACAGCTTGGGGCCCTTCCCCCTTCATTTGATTTCAAAGTAACAGGTCTGAGAGGGGTTTTTCTTGTCCCACTGCTTTCCCTGGGAAAACAAACTGCTGAATTGGAACTGGGGAAAGTGGCAGGACGAAAAGAAACCCTCTTGGACCCATGACTTGAAATCATGGGATACATTCTGTTAAGCTCCTTCCACTGGTGTAGATGGCAAGTAGCAGAATTGCAATGAATATAATGACTGGGAAAAGGAGTGTGTAAACACTTGCGTGACAAGTGTACACACAGAAAAATCAGATCTGAACAACCCATTAGCAAGAGAACTCCTCTGTGTGGACACGACCAGTCTTCTTTTTTAAAATAATTTTTATTCATTTTACAGAAGAAAAACATAGGAAAATCAAACTCACAAAATACAAGAAAAAAGAAAATACAAAGAATATAAAAACAAAAAAAAGAGAAAATACAAAAACAAAAATTCTTCTTACCATAACATGACTTCCACGTTTATAACACATGGTACATCTTAAGTGACTTCTCCCAGCCCCCCCCTTCTGAATTTCAAATCCAAAATCTATATTGGCAGTTTCTAGGGAAGTACAATCTAAACCAACATTTCTTTCAATCCCAATTTAACCTAATTCTAAGCTAAATTCTGAAAACCTATAATTTCTTCCCTAAGCTTTAATAATGTTACATCCCCCCCCCCTGATATAATTTAAATTTTTTCCAATCTTCTTCCACCATCTCTTCTTCCTGGTCGCGGAGTCTCCCTGTCAATTTGTCGAATTCCATGAAGTCCATCATCTTCATTTGCCATTCATCTATAGTTGCCATTCATCTATAGTGGGTAAATCTTGGGTCTTCCAATTCTTTGCTCATTGTAGTCCTGCAGCAGTTGTGGCAATGTGAAATACAGAAAGAATGTAATATCCTTTTTGGGGATTTCCTTCCCCATTCCCAATAAAAATACTTCTGGTTTTGTTTTGTTTTTATAAAAGTGTGACACGACCAGTCTTCTGATTGTGAATTGGAAACAGGATCCATAGTGAAAATTCAGCAGCACATAGTGACTTGGGCGACTCTGAAGAGGTGCAATTTTCTTGAAACACCACCATTTGCTTAGCAATGTATGAGATTCAAAGAGCTATTTCAGTCATGCCTAAAGTCTTGTGCAGATCAGCTAGGCTCTTTGAACAGGTCCCTATTCCTTTGGCTCTTCCTTCAGTTTCAGAAGTGGTT
The DNA here is from genome assembly GCF_009819535.1 of Lacerta agilis. Classification (NCBI taxonomy): domain Eukaryota; kingdom Metazoa; phylum Chordata; class Lepidosauria; order Squamata; family Lacertidae; genus Lacerta; species Lacerta agilis. The sequence goes on along the minus strand of NC_046319.1, from coordinate 7,789,820 downwards.
TAGGATATGGTGGACTGCTGTTCAAGAAATAGAAGTCCAAAGCCCTTTGGACTTAATCAGTTGCACAGTTCTTCATCTACCATCCTATCTTTTACTTGGCCAACAAATTAAATGGGCCTTGTTCTTCTGCCATGGTAGTGCCTCCAGTAGAGTTTGCTTTTGTCTCATTCATTGTCTCTATGCACACAGAAAATTTCTAGGCTCCTTCCTCTCTTTGCATATTTTATTGTCCTTGGGATAGTTTTGGCTGAGGGGCTTCTGTCACTCTCTGTTCCAAGAGTTCTGTCTTGAAAAGATGACACTTTATCATTCATTTGAGTATCTGGAGTATGTCCAGGCCCTTTGGTGTACACAGAGTTCATTATCTGGATCAACCTATTATACTGTTTTTTTCCTCCCCTGACCATGTATTCCTATGTAATTACTATTTGATTTCTCCTCTCTGCTACTTAATCATCATCCTCCCCGTCATCAGCTTTCAGTTCTGACCACTGCTTTCCTCTCCATTGCCATAACAATCTGGCAGGCATGGGTGTCATGGTCCAGTCTATGGCTGAACGAAGTCCCAGCAGAGGACATCAGGACCGGGGGCAAGATAGCGAGGTGGGAGCAGGAATGCGAGTCCAGAAACCAGGGGTCTGAGGGTCAGGAAGCAGAAAGTCACGAAGTCAAAGGTCCGGGGGTCGAGAAGCAAGGAGTCACGAAGGCGAGGGTCAAGAAGCAAGGAGTCCAGAAGCCGAGGTTCAGGGATCAGGAAGCAGGAGGCAGGAATCAGGAGGCCAGACGCAGCAAGGCAGGAAGCGTGCTGGTTATGGGGCCTGGCTCCTGCACACACTCCTGACAATGGGTGGAAAAAGCGAAGATTGACGCCTGCCAGAATTTGCATTCCTCCACTTTTTCTGTACATCATAGTCTGGCTGTGACTCTAATTCATTTCTTTTAATGGAACGGAGTTCTTTCAGGAATTGCAAGATTCTTAGATTTGAAAATGGGGTATAGGACCACCTTGGGGAGAGTGAAGTGGGAAGTATTACTGTTTACCTCCAATAAAACTGGCTAGTTCTAGAACTGACAAGGTGCCACTGCAAATTAGTAACGCTTAGTACCGTAATGGATTTTTAAAAGCAATTGTGAATTTTGGGCACTGCTAAATCAATACTTGCAGCAGTTGCTAAAGTGTGTACACCAGCTGATTTCATTTGGTTAATTATCCTTGAAATCCTTTCTAGATAATCCAATTTGTTGTTTGTTGAGTTTGTCCTTGAAAATTATTTAGAAATAATGCAAAATGCCATTTAAATTGTTCTGGGGAAAAACCTTGGTATTGCATGTCATGTACCGGTAATCTCACCTACAAAACCAAAAGAGCAGCTCTTAATGACCAGAACGTTGTAAATTCAGAAGAGATAAGATAGCCCTTTTGATACTGTATTTGAAGATGACTGTCACATGAAAGATGGAGCAAGCTTGTTTTCTCCTACTCTGGAAGGTAGGACCTGAACCAATGGCTCCAAGTTACAAGAAATGAGATTCCAACTGAACATCAGGAAGATCTTTCTGCTGGTAAGAGCTGTTTAGTAGCAGAACTGACTTCCTCGGAATGTGGTGGACTTTCCTTCCTTTAAGCAGAGGCTGGATGGCCATCTGTCATGGATGTTTTTGTTGAGATTCCTTCATTGCAGGGGGTTGGACTTGATGACCCTTGGGTCCTTCAAACTCTACAATTGTGTGATTATATTATTATGTTTGTGAGTATGGATCAGGAACATTAAAGAGGATAGGAGGGGAAGGGTTCCCCCAACCCACCCCGCTGCCACAGCTCTGGCTTTAACTGCTTGGCTATTAAGGCACAGTGATGAAACTGGTGAGGTCAGGAAGTGAATTAAGCTTAGGTGCTTTTCCCAGGGTGGGAATAAGTGGTAGAGCAGAAGCATAAGCAGTGGCCAATCAGTAGCAGGAAATTAGTGTGGTTTACACAAAAGTTATCATTTGTTTTCTTTAAAAAGTAATTTCTACAGAAGAACAAGAAAAAGATACAGAAAGTGTCAATTTACACAAGCGGTGGGGAACCTCTAGCTTGTGGGTCTAATGGAAGTGGTTTACTCGTTATGTGAACGCTTGTGTAACATACGATTTCCTGAAAACGCATTGTGTTCGGCTTGCGAGACCTGCATGTACTACATGTGAAACTCGAAAAATTAGAATATCGTGGAAAGGTTCATTTCTTTCAGTAATTCAACTTAAAAGGTGAAACTAATATATGAGATAGACTCATGACATGCCAAGCGAGATATGTCAAGCCTTTATTTGTTATAATTGTGATAATTATGGCGTACAGCTGATGAGAACCCCGAGTTAACAATTTCAACTTTGGGGTTTTCATTAGCTGGACGCCATAATCATCACAATTATAACAAACAAAGGCTTGACATATCTCTCTTGGCATGTCATGAGTCTATCTCATATATTAAACTCCAGAAGCTAATGAAAACAATTTCTTACATAAATGGACTTTTCCACAATACAGTGGTGCCCCACTAGACGAATGCCTTGTTAGACGAAAAACTCGCTAGACGAACGGCATTCGTCTAGCGGAAGCTGCCCCGCAAGAAGAAAAAGTCAATGGGGCTGCTTCGCAAGATGAAAAATTTTCGTCTTTTTTTCGTTTAGCGAAAGCGCGGCTGTCATTGCCGCTTCACTAGACGAAAAACCCGCTAGACGAAAATTTTCGCAGAACGAATTATTTTCGTCTAGCGGGGCACCACTGTATTCTAATTTTTCGAGTTTCACCTGTATATTGATACCTCAGAACGTTATGAGTGATTTTATCCTCTGTATTCAATAAATGGCTACCAATTTACTTTAAATCATTTTATTGTCTCCCCACTCCTTTAAAATGAATAATAATAATAATAATAATAATAATAATAATAATAATAATACTACCCTGCCCATCTTACTGAGTTGCCCTAGCCACTCTGGGTGGCTTCCAACATAATAAAAACACAAACCTCAGTTATATAAAGGGATTTAAATGATACATATGACAACACATTTATACTATGTAAATTGCATATTGTTCTGTTGGTCACGAGCTGTTTAATATAAAAAACATTTCAAGTAATATCACATTTTCTTAATGCTAAGAAATTCAAAGATTGGGATAAAGATAAAACACAGATTTTTCCTTTCATTTGTTTGGGTTGGCAGAGTACATGTTTTTGTGACCAACATAATTTGCTAAACCAGTATGTGTTGCATTGTATTAAGCTTATCTGATTTTATTTTTTACTTAAAATTTCTTCTCCGTATAGCAAATGAGAAAGCAAAACTGTCACTAAATTAAGTCTCATTAACCTATTGTCTATTTTCTTGGTGAGGTGTTTAGCTGAAGATTAGAAACAAATAGAGAAATTCTGAGTCATCTTGCATGTCATACTTCTGGTTGTTTTACTCAACTGTAAAATGCCACTTTGAAAAACGGTTGCCAGTTAATGAAACTTTGGAAAACTAAAATGATATACATAGAACATGTTTATTATACATGAAAAATGTAGTTTGACATACCCCACCATGTCATTATCTTGTAACCCTTTGTGTTCATACATAAAAATAAGATATGCATTTTTCTATCTTATGTCTCCTATAGAATATTTCCCCCTATATTTTACACCTGCTTAATCATGAATCCTTTTACTTGTTTAGTTTCTGTTCCATATTTTAGGAGTATTTTATGTATTTTTGATAATATATATTTATTTTAGTGTTTAATTTCTCAACATCTGTTAATTCTCTTAATTTACTCTGTATTTGAGCCAGAGGAAAGACCTAAAATACAGTTTTGATACTTAGCAAAATTAGTCTTTGCTCAGAGGTGTAAGCATTTTCATCACTGTGCTGTTCCAACAAGACAGTTAGCTATGGCTTAATTTCTAAAAAAGAGAAACCAGCTAATTAAAGAGGAAAGAACTGCCTACTTTGATTGTCATAATCTTCCATATCATTTTTCTTTGAAGTGGTGTTGCTTGTTCTAAGGAGGAGGTTGGTATGTCATAGCATCTTGTATCTGATGGGAAGCTAGCTGAAGAGTGGGGCATAATCTACAGCTTCAGATCTCATACCTTTATTTGTAGTGCACAAGGAGAGAAAGTTCTGTCCATGAGTTTTCTACCAGTGCTAATTAACATGTAGGGTGTAAATTTCTTGGAGATTGTAGCTAGGGAGAAAAGACTAAAAACTTCCCTCCCTGCGTACTGTGATCTGGGTTGCAATCCTCCCTTATCCTACATCCTCAAATTTATTTGATGTAAATATAACTTAGTAAGCATCTTAAAAACATTTCTTAAACGTGATGACAAATCGTTTTGCAGTTGTTACCTCCTAAAGTGCACAATTTGTTCAGTTACTCCTGAATTTAGATGACCTGATTGATCTGAAACATATGGTTTTATTTTATTAGAACTTTCTGCCTTTGTGTCATATTTATTTACACATTAGGTACCGAAAGCAAGTGCCTTGACTTGTGCAAATGTTCTTCTAAAGGCACCCTGCCACATTAATTCATCAGCATGCACTTCTTTTCCCCGCCTAGATCTTAACATTTGAAACCAAGAATCCAACGGAGCTGTCGGAGCGCCTGCGTTCTGTCTGTGGAAATCAGAGCAACGCCTATGCCCGCCTGCTAGAATACCGCTTGAATGCTCTGCGTGGACTCTGGAATGCCCAGCGCCAGCTTGCCTTGGAGGAACAGCATGAACGGGAAAACTCTGGGGATGAGGAAGCCCTTGCCTTGCTCAAGCGGCAAGGCCTGTTACAGCAACCTGAACAAGCACCTTTCACTTCGCGGATGGGGCTGCTCTTGGTCTTCCCTCTCATTGAGTCCCAGAGCAGAACGGACCCTTCCCTTTGTAACATAACTGCTGAGGTGCTCTTGACTTGCCTTCGTGACTGTCAGCCCTTGAGTTTGACTAAGGAGCCTGTGGACTGTCTCAATGGCATTGAGTCCTTGCTCTGCTCATGGCTGGAGGAGACGTCCACTTCAGGCCAACAGATTCCACAGAAGCAAAAAGAAAACGCTGCTGCTGCCCTTGTTGCCTTGGCTTGTGCAAGGTAGGAGAGGCGTAGGGTGGGAAATCTGGGCGTGCAGATCTTTTCATTGCTCACCTTTTGTATGCCCATGTTAAACTGCGGCAGAAATATTAAGATGTGCCCAGGGATTCAGGACTGTGCTCAGGGATGGGAATTTGGCCTTGTTGTCCCATTGCCTCCTTTTCACCTTTTCCACCTTGCCACAACTTTTAATTTCTAGCAGCAGAGGGAAGAATGTGTACTGGCATGGATTGAGGCATAGGTGGCAGTGGTGGGAAGTTGTTTGCTTCCAGGATTGGTCTAACACAGCCTTCCCATATCATAAAAGCAGGAGTTCCCCATTAGCTAAGTACTGCAGACCCCTTGTTTTTCAAAAGCCAAGCCATGGACCCCCTACTTTTGAACATTTTGATATCTCTATGGTATTTTTTGTTATGTGAATGGTGCTATGCAGTGCTTTTTTTCTAAAAAAAAATGTTTAGGGGTACACACATTTTCCTACTCATATTGAAATACTGCCCTTCAATGAGGCCAAACTTAGATTCACAAAATGTTTAGGGGTCTGTGTCCCCCCAGAAAAAAAGCACTGGTGCTATAGTCCTGCTGGGTGGGTTACATGAACCCTCAGTTGGGAACCACTAATTTAAAGGAACCTATACAGTGGGGTTTCTGTTGTTTTGTAGGTCAAGGAATCCATTTGTGAATATTAAAGTACACTCAGGTACCGCTTTCCAAACACAATGCATTCCCAGGAAATCACTTGTTAGGTGAGCATTCACATAATAAACCAATGATTTCCATGATTTCCTATGGGAACTTTTGTAATCTGTGATATCTCTCTCTCCCATCTTGCCATGGTTTCTCCTAAAATGGCTGTAGCCAATCACCCGAAGAGAGACAAAAGAAAAAAGACTTGGGCATGTGAATGTTTTGTTGTAGAAGAGCTCTATATAAGTAAAGGCATAATAATTGCAAGTAAAATGTAGCTTCCCACATTAGTATACACTGTGCAAAAGCAATTAGAATTTTTTAAAAATATTTTGAAGATCAGTAGAATTATGTTTTCTTAGATGTTTTATAATTAATATAGGCATGTTCTTTGCTCCAGCTTTTCTTTCTTTTATTCATTTTTATAATCCTTTTTGATTATGCTTTTGAGCAGCAGCAGGTTCTTTGAATGCAAATGCTAGTCTGACTTACAAATAATGTGTCAGAAAGCTCAGGTATATGGGTGGACAGTTCTGAGAAATGGCACCTACTAATAATCTATTGATTCCAGAAAATTCTGGTATTGGATATTCCTTAGCTGCCTTAGTGCCAGGGAAGGAGCCTTTAGACCTTGGATTGTGATCGGTATTGACTTTGTTGCCCCTGTTGGGATTCCTTTATGTAGCATCACTGGATCTTGTGAAACTGATGGTTTGAACATTGGCTCAGAGAACATGAGATTTCCAACTATGCATACATGTGATTAATGTCATGTAATAATTCTGTGGTCTCATTTTTAATCATTTTTCAGAAGTAGACTAGCAAAGTAGGTTTTTGTTTTTGTTGTGCTTCCAGCTCATTTATGACTTAGCAGAAAACAAATCCATAAAGCTATGATATTTAGAGAGCATGATGCCATCATTTTCCAACCGTGATCCATAAAGATCACAATAGATACACAATTTGTATTATACTCAAAATGCTTAAATAAAAAGCAAACTTGCAGAAAGGGTTACAGTGAGTTGTGCTGGCTTTTATTTGAGTTGCGAAAATTATTAGATAGAAATGGTTGAGAATCCCAGAACTTTTAATGGGCAAATTGAGAACAGCTGTCAAATTAAATTTCTCCCCCATGTTTGTCGCACTGCATTGCCAGTAGTATTTATTCATGGACTCTTCCTGCAATTTTCACTGTCATCTGAATAAAGCATGACAGAATCATTTGATGTACCTGGATGTATGCAGCTTCTTTGCACATTTTAAAAAGTAATTTTTGAGTATAATACAAACAATGCAATATGAGAGGACAGGTAAACCTCAAGACAATTACATAAAGAAAACAAGGGAGAGAGAACTTGAACTTAGATTTTCTTTGAGGATTATTTTTGATTCTGATGTGATCTTTTTAAAAGTTCCGAATATCACTGTCTGTGGCTCATCTATTGTGGTTGTCTGTGGGAATGTAACCTGCATTGTGTGATTCTTCATTAGTATTATTTGCATGACAGCACAAAACATTGTGTCGTTTGGATACTGATAAAGAGATGTATGCTGGATATTTCTCCCAATCATTTACCAGAATGGTTTCCCAGACCAGTTTAAGGTGTTGTAGTGTCTTCCATCAACATCAACTCTCTCTCTCTCTCTCATTAGAGAGAGATTCTATTGATAAGATATTAAGGTGAAATGTTTATTTAAAAAATAATATTATCATAGTTATTTTAATGTTCACAGATGGATTCTTCAACTACAGAAATGACTCCATATGTGTTCTCATATGGAAAGGGTTACATGCAATAAACATTACCAAAATGTTCTTATCTGGCTGCCATATTGGAGATTGTGTATTTTCCAAGATGATTCAACATCTGATACTTTTTGTAAAAAGGATATTTGTACTTTTGCAGAAGTGAACTCCCTTTACCCAACTTTGGCTAATTATTGTCTACAGAAATGTTTTGGGGCAGTGTTAATTTCTGTGTACTTTTATGCTTCCTATCTTAATTATGTTTACAGTATGTGGTAGATCTTAACTGTATTGTAACTGCATTTATATGATACAGAAACCATACAAATATTGTTGTAGTCTCAACGACTGAGACTGCCCTTGTGCTCCCCCTCCCCACAATTTCCTTACTTGAATGCAACTCAAGACATAAGGCAAGCCAACTCCTTCTAATTCAATTTTCTACAGTTCCATGCCCTTGAACTGATTTTGCTCTGAGTTTATGCTCTGGAAGAAAACTCCTTTGAGTAGGGCTGCAGTTGCCTTTAATACTGAAATTCTGTGCTGTGGACATTCCTACGAATTTCTGACTTCTGACTGCCCTCAACCTTATAGGTGCTGCCCTATAAGGTAGCCAGTGTTGATTCCTTCCCCTATGTCTTGTCTACCAGTGTCTTGCCTTCACTACTACTGGTTGTTCTTTTGTGACGAGTGGGAACAAAAGGAGTATCGGCCCTGTAGTATCCTTGTATCTGTACATGTGCAAATCTGCCAGTCAAGTTCACATCAACTCTTGTGTTGTTGCACACAAGAGTTTGCACAGTTCACACCATGCTGCTTTGCTTCGGTTGCACACCCAATTTTTATCAATGATGGAATAGCTGCTGCAGGCCAATTTGCTGATGTGATCACCGTACTGGTGGCTTCATGGGGTACAGAACTGTTGTTTTGATGGATCCTTCCACACCAACCATGATACTACTTTAACAGTTCCACTCACATCCTGCTTTGTCAGTTCAAGCAGTGATTTTGCATGGTAAAGAGGCAGCCTAGGAGAAGAAAACTGATGAGGATGGAGGCGTTAGCCTATTGTTAAGTGTGTCCATTGTTATCATCCCTCCCAAATTATAATAGAATCTCAAAGGCAGGTGAAAGCCTCCAGACTTCTGTGAAACCGGTAGGGTATCATGAAGCTTTAGATAATAAAGATATATGTAAAAAGGATCTCTGGTATATGCCGGTAATATGGATATCTACACCATGTCATTGGTGTTCAATGAAATTTGGTAAATGTTGAAACATACTCAGAGGAGGTGTGTTCTAAGTTGTATTTCAAGAAGACTTATTGAGGCTTTGAACCAGTAATAGTTTGTCTGACTTTTTAAGAGCATCTGTTGATCTCAGTTGGTGTCCTGCAGTTTCCAAGAGTGACTGCTGCTTTGTATTTTAACTCTTTCCACAGGGGATCATTGAAAACGTTTGTTCACACAGTACACCTTTTACAGAAGCAAACAGAGTTGGGACCCCTGCCTGTAGCTGATGTGTTACACAGGTAGGAAGAAGGCTTCTGGGAGCAATCACATTGCTATAGATCAACGACTAATCTTAAAAATACACTCATGCATCAATGTTGGGATTTTAAAAAAAACCTTAAAGTGAGCAATTAGAAAAGTCCGTTCCCCACCCTTACCCAGAGCTATTTACAAACCTGAACTACACTAATAGTCCTTGATGTTCATACACAGGCCGTCCACCATTTAAGTACCGTATTTTTCCATGTATAAGACTAGGTTTTTTCCTAAAAAATAATGTCAAAAATTAGGGGGCTTCTTATACATGGAGCCATCTCCCCCCCCCCATTTTCTTAAATCTGAGTCCCCAAAAATAGGGGGCGTCTTATACATGGGTGCTTAATGTGCACTGTATGTCTGTCTTTAGCTAATTATTTCCATTTAATAGAATCATTTTCCTCATTTCTAAACTTTACTTTGTATTCATTCTCTAAAGGTTGTTGCTTTTGGAAGGGGGGCCTGGATCACCCTCTTGTTTGCTTGGGGGCAAACACATGGTGTCCTGGGGGTTTGAAGATATGTTGCCAGCACCTGATGCCAACCCGGGCTCAGGCTCAGAAAATAAAGGTGAGATTTATGAATTTAAAGAACAAGAACATTTCTGCATTGGGATTGCCTTGCCTTTTAAATTACCACAGTCTGAAGTTGTAAGGGTAGATAGAAATCTTGTCCAGGTGACAGCTGGTGCTGTGCAGACAGACAGAAGATATTTATTTATTTATTTGATTAATTGCATTTGCACCCTGTTGTTCAGCCAAAAAGGCTCCCAGTGTAGCTTACGTGGAAATTCCTTGTGCAGCAGACACACACACACATGTTAAACTGTTCTTTGTACAAAGGAGGGATTTTACCAAGTAGACTGCTAGATATGGCAAAGTTGTTTTCCAGTCTGTAGTATGAAAAATCATCTAACAAGTAGGAGACAAATATTGTAGCACTCCTATTCAGGGTTCCAGCTAACCAGCCATGCCCTCTTCAAGGGTTCACCATTCCATTTTGCTTCCCACCCTTCTTTTCTGTGTGTTTCCCCTCTGAAAGTCAGCCAGCTTTCTGTGGTCACTGAGCATGTTCAGTCCTTAGAGAGCTGTTTTGGGAGAGGGGTCCCCTCAGGTCTAGTGGGGGGGGGTGGTTGTGTGCATTTTTTCCTACTTCTGCAAATCTTGGGGTTCCACTGAGCCTGCTAATACCTCCTGGTGTGGATGATGCCATCTTGACTGCCCAAGGCTCAATTCTCTGAGGATGAGCTCACAGTTAATAGGATGAGTGTGTGTGACAACAGGACCTTTGAATATTGGCCCTTGCAGTGTAATTTTCAAAACGGTTTGATGTATGAATGAAGTGTGTGTATGTGGTTTTTTGTCCTCTTTTATGGTCTAGGGCAGCTTTACGTATTGGTACTGAAACTGATACTCAGTCCAGAAGTTGTAAGTACAACACATCAATAGTGTCTGTGTTGTCCCAATAGTTTGAATGGGAAGCTGCATCTCCCCCACCACCCTCAAAATATTATGACTTTGGAAAAGGTTGTCTTCTAAAGGTTTGTTTCCAGTGTTTGAAATTCCTATTGTTCTAGGCGCATTTTGCGACAGGGAATTTCATTTGCGCGAGCAGTTTCTAAGCTCTGGGCGCAGTGTTGCGCCTAAGATTTCAGATTAAAACTGTGGAGTGGAAGGAAAGGAGGACCTTTTTCTGCCTCCCCACTTCCATCTGCTCCCTGAAGATTGGAGAAGAGACGGGGGGTGGGCAGGGGAAGGACTAGACCATGTGAAAAATGAACATAATATTTTAGCTGCAGTTCATTCATTTCCAGCTTTGCATTCTTGTTATAAAAAAGCACGCCTAGACATTCCATTGTTGCGCCCATAACCTAGGTTTAAGGTGCCATTTAGCTCCTAGCTTTCATATCTGTTCCCCCCCCTTTTTTTCTTTTTTTGGATTTGTTATTATTTTATTGGGTTTCATAAACAAGAACAATGTTATACAAACAAGTATACCAAATTTTTCTAACACTGTTTGTTTCCTCGTACAGATGCAGATTTAGGACGCTGCCTTGCAGCAGATGGGCTTTATCTTTATACAACAAACTCAGTTGGCAGAGGAATAAGCAAATTAGGATCTGGATTACATGGTACTTTACGGTAAGCTATGGCATCATTAAATGCTCAGTTTGTTTATATTGTCAATTACTGTATTTGTCATCCCAAACACAGGACAGCAAATGGTGTTGAGAGTCATGTCTGCAGCAGTCTTCCGTTGGGAGTTGCCCAGAGTGGCTGGGGAAACCCAGCCAGGTGGGTGGGGTATAAAATAATAATAATAATAATAATAATAATAATGATTCTGAACTGTAATAAATAAAGGTGCGTCATAATTGAAGTGTAACTTCCCTTCTTTCCCCTTCAGAGGCTTTGTGTACTGCCGTAATGAAGAGTTGGAGCCAGGCTGGGTTGCTTTTGGCAATGGCAAGCTTCTTCACAGACCTGTCTCCTTTGATAACAAACCTCACTCCCTTTTCCAGGTTATTGACCAGAACACCCTGCAGGTAACGTAAAAAACTGGAGTATCTTTAATTTCATATCCATGGCATAGTGTTTTTTTTGAAAATGTTTATCAGAGATTTTATAGTCCATTCAGCCACTTTTCTCTGTAGCCACACTTTGCAGACAAAACTCTCCTTGATAGCACAGTGTTCCAGGTTCACATCAAGACTCTGGAGACCTGCTGCTATTTCCCATTACCCTAGAGCAGAGCTTTCCAAACCGTGTGTCACGACACATTAGTGTGTCAGCTGCAGTGTGCAGATGTGTCGTGCAAACGCTGGGAAGGGTTTAGTTTAACCTTCAGTTTGCTAGTAAAACTGAATTACTGTGTCAAGAAATGATGCATGACTAAAAAGTGTGTCACCCAACATGGAAAGTCTGAAAAGCTCTGCCCTAGAGGGTGGCTTTGATAACTTGCAAGGATGCCATTGGGGTGGGAGTGTACAGGTATTCCACTGATAAATAAAGAAGATGCAGGGCATGCCTACTACCAGAAACCATTTTTTCCTTGTTACTTCATCTTTCTGTCAGTGTCCTCTGGAGACTGTTTGCAGTTTCCAAGGAGAAAAAAAGGGCCAGTGTATGTGTTATCTTTTCCTGTAGAACTTCTTAATCTAGCGATTTAAAAGCTTTATTGACTTTTGCCTTGAAGTGAAAAAATATGACTTGGCTCCTAATAATTTCCCCCCACCGTGTGCATTTCAGAGATTACTGTAGCAGTTTCTCTTTGAAGGGTAGGAATCCAATATCAAGAACATCTGTGGCTCAACAAAATATTGCATGCTAGCTATATCAGTGACGCATGGTCCCGATCCTAAGTCTTGATGTATCAGCAAACAAGTCATTAGCATGTGGTATATAAACTGCTATGCCTGCATAATGCCTCTGAACAAGATGTTATGCCAGAGGTGCAGAGGAGAAATTAAGCTGGCTTTGCAGGCTGGTGTGCCTGTACCAGAGTTGGGACGCGGGTAGCGCTGTGATGTAAACCACTGCGCCTCTTGGGCTTGCTGATCGGAAGGTTGGCGGTTCGAATCTGCACAATGGTGATGAGCTCCCGTTGCTCTGTCCCAACTCCTGCCAACCTAGCAGTTCGAAAGTACGGCAGTGCAAGTAAATAGGTACTGCTGCAGCGGGAAGGTAAACAGCGTTTCCGTTGACTCTGGCACTCGTCACAATGTCCCGTTGCGCCAGAGGCGGTTTAGTCATGCTGGCCACATGAGCAGAAAAGCTGTCTGTGGACAAACGCCGGCTCCCTTGGCCTGAAAAGCAAGATGAGCAGCGCACCCCATAGTCGCCTTTGACTGAACTTAACCATCCAGGGGTCCTTTACTTTTACCTTTTTTTACCTTAGTCTAGGATGAGGGGATAAATGATTGCTGGAGGTTGGGGGTCCTCTGTTGTTGCTGCTTTTTGTGTCATGTTAGTTGTGTGCTTGAATCTTACTTAGAACTTGTAGCCACACATCTCTCTGGATGTCATCTGCAAGTCTAATTTGAAAAACATATAAAGCATTTTAAAATATATTTTTTATGTTCGCAGTCATTCTATTTATATACCTCATTTTGCACAAATGCATCAATGAAGAACGAATCTGATCATTTCCCAAATACTGATATTTACACTCCAGCTACCAAATATTACATCTTCACTTGATGGAAATAATTTTCTCCAGTTTGTCCAGTAACAATCAAGCCAACTTTAAACTATCAGTCATGGGCTCTTCATTTTTGTTTGCTCCTTTTTTGTGAGGGTGGGGCTGGGCCAGTGAAGCAGAAATGAAGCAGTTGGGCCTTTGGCCTGATCCAGCAGGGCTCTTCTTATGTTCTGGTTGATTAAATAGGATTGTACTGTTGTACTTGCAAACTGTAATTGCTGTTGGTCGTACTGTATAAGAATATGTTAGATACTCCTTTTCCAGTTAAAATGGAAATCATGCAAAATGTATACAGTGTGATGTGAGGATTTTGTTGTAAAAATGAAGCAATAGTGTATCAAAGGGAAACTGATTTAAATAAAATCTTTTTCTTGCTTACTTAAATCATCAAGTTTTTCCCAGTTGTTCCTGGAGATGCTGGGAGCTGAACCTGGGATTTTCTGTTTGCAAAGTAGGTGCTTCACATATAGGCCCTCCCAAGTTCAAGGAAGTCAAGTAAAATTGAACATTGTGAGGATGTGGGAATTGGTGGGAGTGCTTATTTGGTTATTGACTGAAGTATTTTTTTAAAAAAAAAAACAACAACAGCGACATTTCAGTGTGCTTGACTGGCAAATGTAAGTGCTTTTGTTTCTTTAACAATTTTAACAAGGTATCCAAACAAAGCAAGTTTGGTTTCTAGTACTTTACTTTTTAAAAAGCTAACCCTATACAGTGGTACCTCGGGTTAAGAACTTAATTTGTTCTTAACCTGAAACTGTTCTTAAGCTGAAGCACCACTTTAGCTAATGGGACCTCCCGCTGCCCCTGCGCCGCCAGAGCACAATTTCTGTTCTTATCCTGAAGCAAAGTTCTTAACCTGAAGCGTTATTTCTGGGTTAGCGGAGTATGTAACCTGAAGCGTATGTAACCTGAGGTCCCACTGTATAGGTAGGTATGTTCAACAGTCCTACAAAGCATGAAAATTGGCGTTAATTATAAAATAAGACAAGTGAGCTAGTCTTTTGCAGAATTGCTCAGTGGTAATGGCTTGGCATATCATCTGGGCTCAAGCCCATGGTTTAAATCTCTCTGAATTAATCACAAGATGGTAACCATGAGATTGTACAGTTGATGGCTCATGGTTTGTCCATGAGAGCTAAACCGTGAGCCAAGGTTTGGATGACATATTAAGCCAACCGCTGGCTTGGTTTAGGACAGCACTGCAACAAATTGACCAGGAAGGAGTAAAGCACCTTAGCATTACACATAAACCAGGCAAGTTTATCATGTCAGTGTTCATGAGAGTTAGTACAACATAATTTTTATCCCTTCGCCCGTCCTATCTCTCACCTTCCTGTCCCCTTTGCTTTTGTGCGATGCTACAGGTATGTCAGCTTCTCCCAATGCCAGCAGATCACTTTCCAGTTGGCAGCACTATGACCACTGTGCATCTTTCTTCGGATGGCACCTACTTCTATTGGATTTGGTCTCCTGCAAGCTTGAATGAAAAAACACCAAAAGGACACTCTGTCTTCATGGATGTTTTTGAGCTCACAGTGAGTGCTGTTACAAAATGTGTCTTTTGGGGGGAGTTGCAGTAGGCATTGGGCTCAGTGCTATTGCTTTTCTCTGTAACTAAAGTTAGTGCCTGAGCTTCCTTTCCCCCTCCTCCCTCCTGGTCCCTTTTCCATTTGTGTCATCTTAGATTGTGAGGGTAAGGGACCATATTGTAAGCTGCTTTTTTTTGGCAAAGGAGTAGGATGCAAATGCCTTTAATGCTTAAAGCTAGTTACTGCTTGTTGTTTACAGAGTACTTTCAACTTGCAAAATATTTTCCCTTCTACGCCCTGTAGCTGTGACTACTCCACCTCTGTCTTCCACTTCTCCATTTGCATTTACTTGCTGCTGAATGTGTGTCCTGTGTAACATTTGATTTTTTTCTCTCATGTGTTCATCCCTTTGTTTCATAATTATAAAATGCCCAAAGCCAATATCTTTCTCATTGCATTGTGATCAACGCTGATGCTGCTCGGGATGGGCAGTCTGCGTTCTATTATGAATTAAGGTTCATCCCTCCCCCATTTGAGCTTGTGCTCAGGGACTAGAGTTTGGGGTGCATTTTCCCCCTCCAGACAAGTAATGCTCTGTGTTGTCTTGGCTCATTGGACTAGGTGGAAAATGGCGCCTGTGTGGCCAATCCCCTCCAAGAGCGGATAATACTCATGAGGAAAGAGGGGGATTCAGCAAAAAGCATCAATGAGATGCTTCTGAGCAGGCTTTCAAGGTACAGAGCCTCTCCCTCAGCAACCTTGGCTGCCCTGACTGGCTCCACCATCTCCAATACACTGAAAGAGGACCAAGCAGGTGAGGAGGGGGGTTGTTTTAATGATTTTGCACCTTGATTTGCTTTGATAAGCAGAGTCCAGTATTAAGGATAATTTTGCTTCTCGTGCCCTATATGTCAGAGCACACCAGGAGCATCTCCGGCAGTCTCTGCTGGAAGTGTGGGGTCCTCTTGTTTCAGATGAAGGCATTATCTCGGTAGATGGTGTCTCTTCTCAAGATCCTACATTGTTTTAACACAAGTAATTGTAGGCTTCTCTTTGGGGTTTGAACCTCGCTTGTCCATCCATCCAGCTTTCATCCCAGAATCTAGTCCCACCCCCCCTTTTCTGCCTTTTTCATGGGCATATATTTTTTTTGCTTCTCATGATGTTCATCTGATCTTTTCAGCTGCTAACACTAGTTGTGGTCTGCCTCTAAAAATGCTACGAAAGACTCCAATATACACATGTGGGACTTATTTGGTGATGTTAGTCCCACCCCCGGGTGGCTCTGGCAGCTCTGCCACACGGTCGCTCTTTGGTGGAACAAGTGGCTTGTCATCCTTGAAAAGTAAGTCCTCCCCAGCCTGCCTTCTTGCTCCCTCTGAGTTGCTTTGATTTTTTTTTTTAAACCTAGCAAACTGATTTGCCATGCATCTTGCTCTGCCTTGCCACTTGGTCCCTAGATAATTCTCTTAATGTATCCAGTGCCATTATATTTATTTATTGTAAATCATTATTTTGCTCCATCTGTCCACCTTAAATAAGGCACTTCTTCCAAGTTTATTTCTCAGTCGTTGATTCGAGCTAGCTGGGTATAGCGCTGAAACCTATTTCCAGCATAGGGCTTAGTGTTCAGATTTGATGAAAATATCTGCCCAGTTGACATATGAAATGGGGGTAAAGGTATGCTTTGATGCAGCAGAGTTCCTTTTCTTGCAGACGGTTTTCTTTTAGCCCCGCTCTGATACTGAAAGATTGTGGGGGAGCGGTAATTGCTTGAGGCAGTGAGCACAGCAGAGGGAAAGAGGGGTGGATTTCATTCCTCTCATCTCCTTTTCATGACTAGACACTCCTCCACCCTTGCTTTACATGTGAATGTGACAGTCACATGACTAAAATACACATGAGTGCCCTGCCCCTGTTGAGAGCATAGAATTGTAGCGTTAGAAGGGACCACAAGAGCTATCGAGTCCAGCCCCCTGCAATGGTGGTGCTGCTGTTACTGGACAACATGCTTATATACTGCATTTTCCGGCATATAAGACGACTGGGCGTATAAGACGACCCCCAACTTTTTCAGTTAAAATACAGGGTTTGAGATATACTCGACTGCAGATTCTCCACCTGGCGTATAAGACGACACCCAACTTTTGAGAAGATTTTCCTGGATTAAAAAGTAGTCTTATACGCCAGAATATACAGTAGTACCCACATTTTTCAGGCCAAGGGGCACCTTCCAGAAGCTGCATATCTGTAGTGGATGTAGCCAGAGGCAAAAGTGGGTAGTACAGTGGATGTGACACTTACTGTTGTATAATAGGCTACGTTCCAGCAATACAAAAAGCCAGGGGGTTCTATGCGTACACTCCTCTCTGTTCAGGCAAACAAGAGGGATTATCACAGCTCAAGGAGACACCCCAGCCAGGCAAAAGCATTCAAGGAGGTTGCAGAGCTAGTCTGGGCAGAGGGCTTGGCCTGGGGAGAGTCCCAAGGGTGGACTCTTTTGGCCCCTGGGTCTGAGGTTCCATACCCCTGACCTGCAACATATGGAGGGAGGCTTGGGGTTTGCCAGCTGAAGTTTGGGACAAGCAGGTAGAGTTTCCAGGGCAAAAGGCTTCCAGTTAAGTACAAGCCTCAGTATCTCGATTCTCTCACTGTAGAAATTAAATAACTGTCTGTGTTTAACAATTAAGCTCCTGTGCATAGTGCACAGTTCAGATAAATATGTGAGCTTTCAAGGGATTGATTGTAGGCTCTCTGTTTAAAGTTCTGGCTTCGAGTTTGGTGTACAGTATCTCAGATGGACAGTTTGCAAGCCGAGCGGATCTCATTGATGCTGCTGGGAGCTCACTTGGACGCGGTGCTCTTGTTCCTGGTCTTGGTAAGGAATTGATATGCAGTTTTAGATGCAACTTGGTAATGGCAATAATGCCGTTTGATGCCCTTGATTACAGGGTTTCTCTGAGCAGAATCTGGCTTGCTTTAAACAGCTAATCTGTTCAGGCACACCTCTTTTTTCTTTTTAAAAGTAACAGAAATAACCTGCCAAAGTAAGAGAAGGCTAATAAAGTTTATAATAGGAGGCAATTAACAATATATATGTACAGGAGAACTGCTTGAAACTGTATATTTGCTCTAAACCTTGGCTGACATAAGGTGCCATTGGCAATGTAAAGGTGGTGGGTTTTTTTAAGTTAGCATTTGTGGACCATGGCAGAGGGGAGTTCAGACAGTTGTTTCTTGCTTTATTTTGAACCATTGATAGCAATATCTATAAATCTTTTTGCAAAGTAAACACCAGCCTTGGAGTGGTAAACACTGGAGTGCTTGCTGTGGTTGAATGAAAGCAAGGGAGGCATTCCATTAAAGCAAGCAAATCTGCAGCGGAAAAAGTGCAAGAAGACCTCCCTAGCCATTGGCTTAGCTGCTGTTATGGAATGCTTACAAACAGTCTTGATATCTGAGAAATAGGACTCTTTAGGACCAAATGATGCTGTTGGTGAGAAGGGGTGCAGAAGAGGGAGGAGGTGTACGTGTATGTTAAGGAATTGTTACCAACCAAAAAGGTATCTGTCTGGACCTGTTTTGCATTATAAGCTACTTTTGATAAAGAGAGCTATTGATTGTTTTTGTCCAGGAGCGTGCTATGATGCTATGAATAACATGATCTGGACATGCTCAAACGACTATATTGATCAATGGTGCAATCCAGGGAACCAAGCCTTCCATTACGTTTGCCAGAGGCTAGGAGTCAGCCATATAATTATGGAACCAAAAGGTGAGGGGGAAATCAGCAGTCAGCACTCTGTACAAAGTCATTGCTAGTGAAATGTGAGATGGACAGCCTAGATCAGTGGGCATTGCCTTTGAGCCATGCTGCACCTGACTGAGAAACCAGCAGGGCAGAACAGCTCTTTCCTACAAGGTTGGTGAGGGTATATATAGAACAGAACTTCCTTTGATCAGAACCAAAATAATAATCAGGGTGTTTGAAGTTCTCCTGCTTTTGAAGTTACAAACTACAAGACGCTGGAATCTTTCCTTTGAATTTCTGTGGAATTCTGCTGAAGGAAGGCAGTTTATTACAGCTGCAGGAGAAAAGCACAAAACTGTGCTTCTCTGAATGCAAACATTAGCAGTGAAATAATCAGATATTGATACCACATCATCAGCTATGTAGCACAAATCGTAGTGTGGGGCAAACTTCAACATGTTTACGCTGTCAAGAGTCTCATGAAGTAGTTTGTTAATTGTCTTCCATTTGTAAAAACAAACAAACCTGGGTTTGAGAGGTGGTGGCTTGCAAAGGCGAAACGAACAAATCCATGTTAGGGGGATCCAAGCTGTGCAAAATACCCTTGCTTCAGCACTGCATGTATGGTTAACATTCCCAGTTATTTGAAACTTGTGGGCAGCTACACTCAATCTCCATACCCTTCTCTTGCTTCCCTTCCATCCATATAAATATATGAAGATGCCTTATTACTGTCAGACCATTGGCCCACCTAGATGTCTACCTAGTGTTGCTTATTCAAACTGAGAGTGCCTCCTCGAGACCGCAAGCACCAAACTTCACCATTCTACTTATAACCTGGAGACACTGAGGATCAAACCTGGGAATTCTCTGTTTGAATTCCACACGGTTATTTCAATATTTGGGGGTGGGGAACCTGATGTTTAAGACTAGGCACAGTTGAAAGCCACAAAATGAATAAACCTTGACGATACCTTGAAATGCACACTGCCGGTTTATAAAATGTTTCTTACTGCTTTAGGAGATGCCATAACCACAAATGAGGTTATCAATCAATTACTGCACCATGTTGGTGCTATGTGTATCCATCAACTCAACCTGCTGGCAGCGAGTAACAACCTTCCAATCACAAACTTTCTGGGCAAGCAACACCCAATCGAGGGCCATCATCTTAGCAGTATTTGCGACATTATGGAGAAAGCTATGGTCAATGGGGACACCTGCATTATACGCTGCATCTTGGTTGTATTCCAGGTGCGTGCTATCCTGGTGTAATTGTGCTAACCTAATGTAATTGTTTGCTTTTGGATTGGGGGTGTGGGATACTCAGGCAAAGTACACTTAGTGGGGTTCCCTTAACCTGGGAGTGGTGGGATATGTAAGGATTTTCTCACACTTCCTGTGAGCAGAGTCAGAAGTGCTGGAACTGAATTGGAGCATTGGTGGGTTCTTTCTCAGTCACGGAAGCTTTATCCAAGAGAGGTGTTCTTGATGGTTTTCGCCAGCAATTGTTGGAAGCATTGTCAGACCCACCTGTTTCAGCTAACTTGTGTGGTTAAGTCAGTAGAGGGCCGAGGAAATGTTCACGCTTTATTCTGTTTTTTCTTGATGGTCTTTTGCTTTTTGTTCCTCACCTTTGTCCACTGGAATGAAGCTGATGAGAGGGGTTGTCCACCTTTTTCGGGTGCATGGTCACATCTGCAAACTGAAGCAATTGTTATAGGTGTCACACATGGACTCTACTACCAACCACACACTGCAAACTAATCTGTTGGCTCCAACACAGTGCTTCTCATAGCTGTCAACTTTTCCCTTTTCTTGCGAGGAATCCTATTCAGAACAAGGGAATTTCCCTTTAAAAAAGGGAAAAGTTGACAGCTATGGTGCTTCTTTTAAGTCTCCTTTCAGTGAGAGTGGGAACCCTGTGGGCATGGCAGAGGCTGCAATAAATTATATTCATATAAATAAGCAAACCATCAGATTCCATGTACTCTTTTTATGGTACTTACTCATATCTGACAATTCAACACGAGCATTTGTGCATACAGTCCCATGTTTGTCCTTGCAGGTGGTTTTTAAATTTTTCTTCAGCCCTCAAACCGAGAAGAATCGTGACATCGTAAGACGATCTGGCCTCTTGCTTTGGCAGTTACTGATGGCACCAGTGGACCAGATCAGCCCTGAGATTCAGAAGGAGGTCTGCCTGGCAATCAGGTATGTCCTCTTAGCTCACTACAATCAATCAAATTCTACAAATGCTGTAGTCCTTGTGAGGATAATACTTCCAAGGCCATTCTACGCTTCATTATAGTAAAGTGTGAATTTTCTGTGCTTTACACTAGGGCTTAGCTGAACCTAGCCCAAAGGAAGGCAGCTAGTTTGGTCTTCAGTATATGCTAGGCTTCCTCCCTGTCTATTCCAGGTCACTGGGTGTTTTTTTTTGGGGGGGGGAAGATACTGCTACTGTCATTTTCCAGCCTGCTTCTTGCTAGCTGAGGTTAGAAATCTTAAAATGAGAGGAGGTTGTGGGTGGGGTGGATATTTGCCAGACAACATCCAAACTCTGTCATTTGGTTCTGTCTTATACAGGATGCTTGCAGCACACAGTGGTGGAGAATATAAACCTGTCGTTTAAATGCATAACTTATAAATTAACCAGCTGGCCAGCCTATTTCCCAGCTTTGGGCATTGTACTCTTAGGAGGCCATCAGTTAAAATGTTCAGAAAGTCCTAGATGGTATCAGCTATGTAGAAGAAAGCAAGCATTTCTGCCATCTACTTTAGGGTGACTTTGAAGTTCTGTTGTGAGATCTGCTGCTGCTGCTGGTTGGGCATAATTCTTTTGGGTAGTTGTAGTTACAAGGTTGAAGATGGTCCCCACTGTTCTATCTGCCACTTCTTTCATCTTTTGGCCAAAGCAGGGGGAGCATCACAGTCCTGTGTTAAGATAACCAGATAATGTATATCTAAAGGGCAAAGTGCATTCATCTTGGGCAGGTATAGGCAAACTCAGCCCTCCAGATGTTTTGGGACTACAATTCCCATCATCCCTGACCACTGGTCCTGTTAGCTAGGGACAATGGGAGTTGTAGTCCCAAAACACCTGGAGGGCCGAGTTTGCCCATGCCTGATCTTGGGTGTCGCATTTTCTTGTATATGGGACACACTCCAAAACTTGAGGACAAAATCTTCTAGAGTAGTTTGCATATCTATATTTATGAGGTGCCGTGTTCTCAGTTCTGGAATAATAACAGCGTATTTTGGATCCAAAGCCTGTTTTTTTCAGCTATGTTGATTAATATTAGAGAATTATTAACTGGTTGCTGGTATGACCAGATAATGTTGTTGAAGAAGCTTGGTTTAATTCTACACTGGTGAAGTGTAGAATTAAATTTCCAGAGTGTAGAATTAAATTAATAGCCAGCCAGCATGCTCGTGCAGCTGAGTGCTGGACTTTGATCTGGCAAACTTGAGTTCAAATTCCTCCTGAGCCACAGGCTGACTGCATAGCCTTGGATGAGTTGCAGTTACTTAGCCTCAGATCATCTTCTATAAAATAAGGGTATATTTAATTTACTTCACTGGGTACTGGATGCAATAGAGAATGTACATTGTGTAAGTTGCTAACAAACATTTCAAGAAATGACGCAGGTAAGACTTAAGCTAAAATATAATTGCTTCTGTAGTATGCTTTCCTTGCTCTCTGTGGCACAAGCAGCAGCAGCAGCAACAACAACAGACAATTAAATAAAGAGGAAAAAGCACGTGTGTTTTCATTCCTTTAACTGTAGAAGCAATTGCTTGTTTGAACCTTATTTCCCATAAAATAATTCTTAGTTTGAGTCTGGTTACATAACAGGGTAGAAAAGGCTTTCTTTTGATGTCCAAAGAGGCTCTTTTTGAACTTAGTGGTTTTCTGTGTATATCTTATTATTACATTTACACCCCACCTTTCCTCCAAGGAGCTCAAGGTAGCATACATAGTTTTCTTCCCTGTTTTATCCTCGCAACATCCCTGTGAGGTAGCTTAGTCTGAGATAGTGCAACTGGAAGATTACCCAGTGAGCTTCATGGCTGAGTGGAAATTTGAACCCTGGTCTCCCAGGTCTTAGTCCAGCCTACTCACCACTTCCCCAAACTGTCTGTTGATGACCTTCTTGCTTAACCATAAACATAATTCAAAAAAACCCAACGTTCCTGGCTTTTCTTTTATACTCAGGAAGCAAATGCTAAAAAATTTCAGAAAAGTAGTCTCAATAGTCTGCAGAAAGAAAGAAAGAAAGAAAGAAAGAAAGAAAGAAAGGAGAAAGACAATGTTTATGCTACAATTAATCTGTTCGATTTTAAGGTACCCCAATACTCTGTTGCTGTTCTCTTTGCAGATACTAAATGTTACCTTTTCTTTTCTCTTCTTTAAGCTCTGGTCTAAATAACCTGTACCCTGGAGAAGTGGAAATTAATAACTTGCTTAAGTTGGTTTTAACAGAAGGTAAGTGTTTTCACTAAGACTGTAATGAGAATTCATTGTAGGCAGCTTCCACACTGATCTTTTGCTCTAGAGTTTTCCTGTCATTGTCAACAAATATCTCCCTATCATGCCTTTCCTGCTTCTACTGTATTTCAGAGTGCCAAAAATCCAGCTCTTTCCCCCCTGCAGATGCCCCAGATGTAGGTGGCCCATTGTGCTGCCATTCTGGCTGGTTGTGACCTGTATAGATTATGCTAGCCATTTCATTCTATGGAAATCAGATCTGTCAATGTAACCCTTCCCTTTCCAAATCCATGATTAGGAGTACAGTGAGGGGAGGAGTGAGTATTTAACCAATAATAATAATAATAATAATAATAATAATAATAATAATAAATTTATTATTTATACCCCGCCCATCTGGCTGGGTTTCCCCAGCCACTGGGCAGCTCCCAACAGAATATTAAAAACACGATAAAACATCAAATGTTAAAAGCTTCCTTAAACAGGGCTGCCTTCAGATGTCGTCTAAAAGTCAGATAGTTGTTTATTTCCTTGACATGATGGGAGGGCGTTCCACAGGGCGGGCGCCACTACCGAGAAGACCCTCTGCCTGGTTCCCTGTAAGCTCACTTCTCGCAGGGAGGGAACCACAAGAAGGCCCTCGGAGCTGGACCTCAATGTCCGGGCTGAACGATGGGGGTGGAGACGCTCCTTCAGGCATACTGGGCCGAGGCCATTTCACAATAGTCTCAGTGAAAACCAGCATTTGGGTTGGAAAAAGTGGACTGCACACTTGGCTGCAGAGTGTTAGAAGTCTGGAAGCAGAATTTGTATTCCATTTTCAGTTTACAGCACAGCAGCAATGCTTGGTAGCTGCTAAATCATCCACATCTAGAAGCATCTACCGGCTAAAAGTATATGATCCAGAAAGCATAGTCTGCTGCCCATTAAATAAGTAATATTTTCATCTAGCATGAATTTACAGCTGAGGCCAACATCTATATATAGCCAGTTTCTCGCATGAATTATTCCCTTGTAGGAGACAGAAACAGTGGGCTTGCCCAGCTTCGAAATGTGATCATGACTAACCTGGCTGAGCAGCTTCAGAACAACAGATTTGGCAGCGAAGATGATGAACATTACAGGTAAGTGGCATGGGTCTTCCTGCATGTAAGGGATGTAATTTGCCAAGTGCACATGCTGAAAGCTCTGGATCATATCCAATGAAGACTAGAGTTGCTACTTCTGTCGTACAGCTTCCAAATGTTTAATCACAGCTTGTTTGGGGCAAGTGGCCCCTTTAAAAAGGAATGGAGATGGCACAAATCCTGTGTCTAGTTCCCTGTGTCTTATTAAGCAACAGAAAAGGAACAGTTAGTAACGATTTCAAGAAACAATAATCACAACAACAGAAGGCTACAAGAAATCGCTTTTTTTTGTAGCTTCAGGCCAGTTGATTTCCCCCTCAAGAAGAGTGTCTAAAAATTTAGTTCAAATCACAGAGAAGATTTGGCAGTAAGATAAATAATATGGCACATTCTCCACAGAGCCAGTGCTACAAGGACAGAATATATGTTTTTATTGTTTGTTTGTTTGTTTGTTTACTGCTAATGCTTCACCCTGAGGTTCTAGGACAGTTTACAGCATTACAATACAATATTAGAAACAGATTAAAACAATCCTAAAAATATACACTTCAAGTGTCAAAGCCCATGGTAAAGAGTTGCATCTTCAGCCTTCTCTGGAAGCTGTATAATGAAGGTGCTAGACACGCCTCTGTGGGGAAGGAGTTCCACAGAATGCCCTATCCTGGGTCCCCAGGGAAGAGGAACTACTAAGATGGCCCCCTCTACCAAGAGGGTATGTAGGAAAGGAGGCAGTCTTTCAGATATTTCAGGTCTGTGTTATTCAAAAGCGATACTCAAGCCCTAGATCTTTACTTGCTATACTTACTCTCCATGGACATAACATAAAAACATGTGACTGAAAAACTAAGGGCAGTATATTTAACAAACCAACAAACATTAGATGATAGGACTGCAAGACTTAATACTTAATATGCTTGCACATGAGTGTGTTTTTGTTTCCAGTACTGAACCCTCACCATTTTACCATGTATTTCCTACATTTTTAAAGACTAAACGATGAACTTTTGCACTACATTCTCAAGATCGTTGTCCGAGAATCATGTATCTTAATCACCAAGTGCCAAACTGTATCCAGAGATGAATTTCAAAGGCTCCTCTCAACTGTGCCTGTGAGTAACACCTCCTAGCTTGCTCTTTTTTCTTCTTCAAAAGGGCCCCTTGTTTTGTGGGTACAGTCAGAATAGGGGCAGTGCAGCAGTCTCTGCAAGGTTTAAGGGAGCATTTGGATTGTCAAATGTTATAGATGAGCCTGCAAACCTCACTGATTGTCTTCTGGATGCCACCTGCATGCCAATGTATTGACACTCTCCTACACAGGAGAAACAAGGACTTATGTACCTAGGAGACATCGGAGCTTGTGATTCAGATTGTACTAACAGGCAGCAGCAGCAGCTGCTGCTGCTCTTCCAGTTTCTTTCCCAGCCTCACCTAGGAAGAGCAGTCTTATACTTTGTCCTGCCATGAAATTGAGCACCTGGCTAAACTGGCATGAACCTTTCCATGCTGTCTGCTGTGAGTGTTTGGCCAGATGTCTGATAATGCCTTGCATCCACATGTTGCCCTGCTCTGTCTCCCCGCCACTTATTTTAAACATCAGCCACCAAAAAAAATTAAAAAATCATAATTAAGAGCTAATGTTAGCATGGTAGTTAAAAGTGAATGGCTTGATGGGAAGTCCGGTTTAAGTCTTGGTATTAGTAGTAAAACTCAATGAGCAAACCAGTGTTGATTGCTTCTAACGTGATTTTTTATTTTAGATTGTATTTGAATCACTTGCAAGCTGCATTTGGTTCTATCTGTAGAAAACAGGGGAATAATAATAATAATAATAATAATAATAATAATAAATAATTATTAATACCTTTATTGTCAATGTACAACCTGTAACTGAGCCTCCCCCCCCAACACTCAATCTCATTGCACTCTGTGTGCTTGTCTCACAACACACCAACCCCAAAAGTCAGTTGCACTATATTATTTTCCGTTCAGCAGCCTAACAGTCCACGGATAGAAACTGTTTTTTAGCCTGTTGGTACGACTGATTATACTCCTAGATCTCCTGCCCGAGGGTAGAAGATTCAAGAGGTGCTGGCCGGGGTATGAACCGTCCCTGAAAAATTTTCTCTCTCACCTAAGCAACAATCCCTTGCAATGTCAGCGGGCTCAGGGGACAGCCCATGATATAAATAAAAACAAATGAATGGACCAAGCCACTCTGTTTTAGCCTCAGCCCTCATTGTAACAGTGTTTATCTTGCTATGTTTTTATCCTGCCTCATTTGCTCAGAGCTACAGCCTTCCTGTTCTTTTATCTTTGTAACAGTCATGAGATGTAGGTGAGTGTGAGTAAATGACCCAAGCTTATCCAGCGAGTTTTGCACCTAAATGGGAAACTGAACCTAATGATTTCCATTGTTTTCTGGCACAGTTTTGCCACTATACCATACTGGCTGTATAATGAACATAACAATCCTGACCCGCTTTACAGGAAAGTCAGGGGGTTAGGAAGAAGCAGCCTGAATATTTGGGTTATGACTGTTTTGGAAGAATTGCAGGAGATGCTAAACAAATGGGTATTGGTGTGGGAAGTAGTAGGTGGGACCAGATTTAGACCAGTGTACTGCGCTAATTGAAATGCTGGGCCCAAGCCATCCAAAGTCTGCATCAAGAATAGCGGAATTCTGTGTCCTCTCTAGGTATGCAGATTTGCATAACTGCTTCTATTTTGCATCATTGTGGTTTTGCCAGTTGTGGAGGAGGGGTAAGGAGTTAGGCAGAGTATTTGAGTTCTCCTGCCCTGTTACTTTCTAGTTGCCTCCACTCCTGAGATTTCAGCAGACATTTCCTCACACTTTGAAGCATATCTGAAAAGCCAATAAGGGCTAGCAACTTGCTTTAAGTAAAAAAAAATGACAGCATGAGGTTTTCAGGAAGCTGAATTCAATTTAGGTTTTCTATGCCTCCATGGAATCAAAGCATAAACTGTACAGCATTGTTTGAAACTTGCAGTTACACTGTGTACTGTGTTACGGAGCAATAAATATGATGAGATCCCATTCCCACTCTGTTGACCTTTCTGGAATGTATCCATTGATCCCTATGAATTCAGCTTTGTTTTAAGAATTAATTTGACTATCTGTTATATGCCTATGTGTCAACTAAGCAAAATCCAGCAATTTGTGACACATCTCTCAAATTTTAGCTTGAGTTAGTGACTCTTTTGTTACATTCTTGTAATGCATTACAGAGTGGTGACAGTCTAGCAGGAGAATGATTTGACATTTCCCTGTTCGTTTTCTTCCTCTGTGTTTCAAAAATAGCACACGGCCTTTTTCTGTGCTGATTTTCTAGTTGAAGTGTTAAGATGATAATGCAAATGGTGCTCATTTATATTAAAGGCTGCCTCTTCTTGCCTGCGGTATCTGATGGCCGTACAGAACCATCTTCTGAGTAATACAATTTTGATTAAGCCTGACGAAAACGATGACAGTGACAGCTCCTTGCAGGGAGAGACATTGAAGGTACAGGTAAACACCAATATTAAATTCCAGTTCTGATTTCAACAGCCCATGCTCTCTTCCGACCCTTGTATCTCTGCAGTTCAGCTGATGGGTATACCCTCTCTGTGCTGTCTTGTCCCTTCTTGTTGTCTCAGTGTAATTTTGTGACAGCTTCAGCTAGAATTCTCAACAATGACCTCTTCAGGAGGGAAGGTGCTGTTGAAGCTATGTGTACCCTAATTCAGGAACCCTTGTGATTTGCAATGCATGGCTAGGCCTCCTTGTTGACCTCCACCAGAGTGGCATTCAGGAAGACCAACAGAGATCATTGCATGCTGCTGCTGCCACCGCCACCGCTCTCCACCAACTGCAAATTCAGTCCAGAGGTGGCTGTTCCTGAAGAGGGCCTCTATTTTGAACCAGCGAGTTAGTCTGCACTGAAAGACTATCATTACCAGTAATTCATTGGCTGTGGAACTTTCTTCCATAGGATGCAGTCATGGCCACCAACTTGGATGGCTTTAAAAGAGGATTAGAAAAATTAATGGAGGTACATAAGGCTACTAGGGACCCAGGTGGCGCTGTGGGTTAAACCACAGAGCCTAGGGCTTGCTGATCAGAAGGTCGGCGGTTCGAATCCCTGCCACGGGGTGAGCTCCCGTTGCTCGATCCCTGCTGCTGCCCACCTAGCAGTTCGAAAGCAGGTCCAAGTGCAAGTAGATAAATAGGGACCGCTCCAGCGGGAAGGTAAACGGCGTTTCCGGGCGCTGCTCTGGTTCGCCAGAAGCGGCTTTGTCATGCTGGCCACATGACCCGGAAGCTGTCTGCAGACAAACGCTGGCTCCCTTGGCCTATAGAGCGAGATGAGCGCCGCAGCCCCAGAGTCGGACACGACTAGACCTGATAGTCAGGGGTCCCTTTACCTTTACATAAGGCTACTAGCCACTATGGCTGTGCTCTGACTCCACAGTTGGAGGCATCAGTGCTTCTGAATACCAGCTGCTTGAAACAGTAGGAGGGTAAGGGTGCTTTTGTGCTCGAATCCTGCTTGCTGGTTTCCCACAGGCAACTATTTGGCCAATGTGAGAACAGGATGCTGGACTAGATGGGCCATTGGACTTATCTAGCAGGCGTTTCTTATGCCAGAGTCTCCTTGTTTTAGAGAAAGAACTGTGGCAGATAGTTCTGTATTCCAGGTCTTGACACACACTTTTTAAAAAAAATCTGAAGGAAAGGGAGCCATTTCTACAGCTTCCAGACAGATAATCTAATCAGCCAGTCACATGTTGCTGGGGAAACAAACAACCTCCCTCTGCAGCACATTCAACAATGGAGGGTGGGGCTGAAAGGGAGCTGGGACTCTTATCTCTCTCCCGATCTCTTGCTGATCAGCTGCTGAGCGGGGTCCTTTCAACACCCCCTTTTCTCTTTGTAAAATAAAAAGCACTACCTGCTTTTGGCCCCTGGGCAATTCGGCTCCAGGGACCACCATTCGCTCTATAAGACGCACAGATATTTCCCCTTAATTTTTAGGAGGAAAAAAGTGTGTCTTATGGAGCGAAAAATACGGTATACTTTATTCCCATTCATTTTAGAATATATCCATCTATGGGCCTTTAAAACTTCCAGAGTATTTACCTGTCCCACCCACAAATGAAATCTCTATTTCTTAACCATATGGAATCTAAAAGGGTGCTCTGGATGTTAGCATAGAGCAGGCCTGAATAACCTGGGGCCTCCAAGATATTACTGGACTCTAACTTCCGTGGTTCCTGAGCATTGGCAATGCTGCCTAGGGCTGATCTGGAGGGCTGCAAGTTTCCCATCCCTGGCATGGAGGGTAGCTTTGCATTTTCATCGCTTTTTATTCCTGGAGCTGCCCTACCCCCTCCATGGAACCCCAGAGGGAGCCTTTGTCTTGTGTGGTTCTACACAGACTTAAACAGGTTTATCTAAAGGCCATGACTTTTCTCACACCTCAGACCTTGGTGGTTACAGTTTGGTGAGGGAGCTAAGAACCTCTAAATGGAGAATTCTCTGCAGCTTCAGAAATGCTCAGGGTTTCCTGAAAGAAGCTGTGCTGCCTAGGGCCAAACTACACATTCTGATAAAATACTTTTAAAAAAAAAAAAAAAAGTGCCCTTAAGCACACCGCTTTTCAGTTTGAAGAAATAGCAGCTGTGGGGCCCGGTTCTGGAATTTGCTCCTACTCCATACTGGTGTTCTGCTGACCCCTGAGGAGCAAAGAAGCTGGAGGGATTTTTGACAGGAAACCTGCACAGGACTCTGAGCACTAGTAGATTGTGTGATCCAAATTGAGACCCTTTTTCTCAAAACAAAAGTAAAAATGTGCGGGAGCTTGATTTAAGCACCCTTTCCCTAAAAGTATGTCTATCGCAGCATATGGTTTGGCCCTTAAGCAGATTTCAAACCTGTTTATGTCTGTGGTACAGATGCCCCCATCAACTCCACTGCCACTCTCTAGGGAATATTAGTTGCTTATCTGAAGAAATGGGGCAAAATATGCTTTTATGCAGGGCCTGTGCTACTTTTCCAGTTGGCTTTGCATTTATTATCTCAGCTGCTTCAGGGAGGAGCAGAGAGGGAAAGGCAGCCCACAGCCCACTACTCAAGGCTGAGCCCTTGGGCTGGTAGATAAGAGCAGCTTCCATTTCTTTCTACAGGGCCCACACAGGAGGCCCATGTTTAGTTTTGCCCCTTTATTTTCAATTCTGTCAGTCTCCTTTTTGCTATTCTTTGGCATACTTGTGTACTTGTATGAAGTAAATGCTAACTGTGTCCATGCCGTCTTTCATCCTACAAACACGTTTTTATTTTTTTCAGTTCTTCTCTGCAGTTCGTATCATCCTCTCTTCCCTTCTAAGACTGTCTGTTTCGTTCCTTGTCTGGCCAGCAGACAGGGCTGGATTAACCATTCTGATAAGTACTGTATGCAGTCGGGGCCTAGTCCACTATAGTCCTTTGTCTGCAGTTAACTAGCTGGAGTTTCCCAAATGCGACATGCATGTTTTATTTTCCCCCTCCCACTTAAAAAAAGAATCTAGGGGGGGGGGTGACTGTTTCAAGTCAGCCACAGGAAAATATCAAGCAACATTGTTTTTCTGCAGTATAAATAGCGCCATCAGATCGGCAGAAGATTTGCCAGTTGGGCAGGATGATGAGGACAGAAGAAGGGGGAATGTGTGTGTGTGCGTGCTCCTGTGCCCACTAAGGTTGCTGCAAAAAGGAAAAAAAAACTGTATCTAGTTGTTGTAAAAGGTTTATGGATTAAATCTGTGTCATTTTGCATAGGAGGAAGAGCAATCATTCTGAGGGAGGTATTATTTGAAGTAAACAGCATTTTAGAATAGGAATTCCACCACTCCTGTTTGTGTGTGTGTGTGTGTGTGTGTGTGAGAGAGAGAGAGAGAGAGAGAGAGAGAGAGAGGGAGACAGAGAGACAGAGACAGAGACAGAGAGAGATATACAAATATAACCCTTCTGTTATGGGTGCCTACTACTTGTATTTTTTTAGTACTTATATTAAAGAAAAAAGTTAAACTTTTTTCCACAGTCTGCTGCCGAATGACTTTGGCACTTCAAAAAAAAAAAAACCAGTTAAACTTGATTCCTCACTAGAAATTGTGGCCCTTGAGCTCACCTTCATACATAGATATTGGAAGACACGTTGTGTGTCCGAGAAGGAACCTTCCCTACTTTAAAAATGACCCAATAAGGCTTCCATATTGTTTTTTATCAGGCCTTACTGACAGGGAGCCCTCCTAGTCAAAATCTGTCCTTAATTTCCTGCATAGTGCATCTTGCATTCTAATTAATTACATTTTTCCTAGTACTTTGGAGTTTAACATTTTAAACGTCCAGCTGACACAGGAAAAGAGAGATCGTTTCCCTGCAGAACATCTGTTTTCATGTGTTCCAGTTACACCTCTGATCAAGGTGGATGAGTGGGGATTCTAAAGCACAGCAAATGACCTCTGGATGGAGATGGGGACCAAATGAATGTATCTGCCACAGGCAGTGGTGCTTCTCTGACCACCTTCAGTTGTCTGTCTCCAGTCTCAGTCCTGGAGAGATCTGTTGGTGCCGGCTTCATTGTCATGACCATCACATAAACTTCGGAAACCCATGCTTATTTTTTTGTTCTGTTTGCTTGATTGTTTGTTTTTAAGACCAGCTGTTCCCTTGGTCATGTAAACACAAGTTTCTTCTTAACGTTTTTGTGCCTAGGAGCTTAAAGCTAGTATCTTGGCTCTGGCTACTCAGATCCTTACGGGATGCGATGAAGTTCTAGAAATGCTGCAGCAAGTCACCACTGCTCTGATAAACAGCGATATTCCAGACAGGGAGCAGCGGTAAGTTTATGAACCTCATTTGCTTAGGAGATTCATGCCCCACCTTTATTTTGAAAGGTCCTCAAGGCACTTTACAACAGACTGCAAAGCATAAAACAAAAAGTCGCACAACCTGATATCCCTCAGCTGTCTGGATGAAGGATAGGATCGATATGTGCTTCCATTCTGGTCTGCAGTCCCAGGACACTGGCAGTTGGTGCAGAGTGATCTTTCTGGGGAGGGAGGGAGGGAGGGAAGCAAGCTATCTGCAGCTGTCCTTTCTCTGGATGAGAGAAGTGGCTATGCTGCTATTCCCTTTTCCTGGATGAGAGAGGGAGGTGCAATAGTCCAATGGCCCTTGATATTCTGCCTATAGATGGCACTAGAATGTGCTTCCTTTCAGTTTGCAAGTTTCTGTTTGCTTCCTTGGCAATTTGTTGCCCAAATCAGGAGATTTGAGGAACTGTCACGCAGTTTTTGTGTGTGCTGGAGGCTATTTGGTTGGCAGGATGCAAGTTAAGGCAGGGTCTGAGTCTCAAACTAAAATGTGCAGGGCATAAGAAAAGTCTGAACCAGGAGCAAGGGTTCATCCTTCAGACGGTGGGAGAGACCTAAATATGAGCTGTGTCAGTAGGAGAAGTTTGACAATAGCAGCAACAAGGGCAGGCTTCAGGAGGTCCAGAAGAGATGGTGGAAAGTTGGGAGATGCACTGTTGAAGATGGAGGAGATAGGATGTATTTGGGAGTTTAAGGCAGGCACAGGCAAACTCGGCCCTCCAGCTGTTTTGGGACTACAACTCCCATCATCCCTGGCCACTGCTCCTGTTCGCTAGGGATGGGTTAAGGCAACCTGGGGTGGGACATTCACAGTAAGCCAGTTGGGTGTGTGCCAAAGCAGGACTGGTACGTGAGCATGGCAGCAAGATGCTCTAAATCCAGAGGGCCTCTCATTGCAGGTTAAAAGGCCTGGAGCAGGTGACCAAAGCCACAATGCTGGGCCATTTGCTTCCGGTTTTGCTGACCTCTCTGATGCACCCTAATCTCCAAACATTGACCATGGCCGATGCTCTGATGCCTCAGCTGGTGCAGCTGGTCCTCTACACAAGTCAGGTACGGCCTCCTTTTCTTCTGCTGGTCATTTCCCCCTCCTCCACCCCTCCAAATTTTTTTGTGTTTCTTTTCTTCCCTTGGAATGATCTTTGCTACTTAAACCCTTGTGCAGAATAGCAGTATTGTTACATTCTACCTTGTAACAAACTTTTTATAATGCTTATTGTCCCACTGGGTTTGCCATAGGGGTTGCATTCATCCTTTTATGGCAGACAGTATCACATTATTTTCTTAATGGTCATCCCTTTCAAATTTGAGCTCCCACAATGCATTTAGGATACTGAATTGCCTTGTCACAAAGACTTACACACAGCCATAATACGGTGCTATGTGGAGCACAGTTCAAAATCTGCCAATAAGCAGAACTTCAGGCTACATCTAGATGGGTGGCTCCTAGCATGACCCAATTATTGCTTTTCCATTGTGAAATTGCAGCTGACTTTCCACCCTGTTTGAGTGTGTTGTGCATTTTCTGTGTGTACATTCCACTGTGTTCTGTCCATGCCACACCTTCACTAAACCCCTTGTGGTATGTTATAACCGCTGTTTGTTTTCTGACCCCTGTTTATTTCCTTTTGAAATAATTATTTTAGTTATCACTGAAACACTTTTCTGACTATTTTCAAACGAAACATTGCCAAAGCATTATAACACTGCAAGCTATAATATAATTTATCATGATTCTATGGTGCTGTAACACTATACTGAAATAATGCTTTAGCTGTGGAGTGTTGTAGTGCTTTGCATCTTTCATTAAAACAATATAGATGGGAAAACATTTAAATAAGTACAAAAATAGCAATTAAAAAGGGTCGTAAAACAACATTCCCCACAAGTCTTATAATGAATGTGTGTTGAGCTGTGAGACTGCACTGTTGTTTTGTTCTTCCTAAAGAAGTTGGACTTTTTGTGGTCTAAGAAAAGATGGAAGAACCACAGGGCGACAATGTTTAGGTGATAGAGTTGTGTGGGTGCCCTGTAAAAAGCGAGTGAAGGAATCGTGTTAATGTCATTCTAAATGCCTACTGAGGAAACATCCTCATTCTCCTTCCAGGCAATAATCTGGACCAGGGGAGCTGTGTTATCTTTGAGGGCAATAGAGAGGATTGACAGAGCATCAGTACCAATAGCAAGTCATAGAATTGTAGAGTTGCAAGGGACTCAAAGAGTCTTTGAGTCCAACCCCTTGCAGAGACAGTCTCTCTCTTTCTCACCTGCCTCTCCAGTTTTCCCCCCCTTCCCTATTTGAGAGATAGAATTATATACTACTTTACTAATCACAAGCAAAACATATTCATTTTGCTACAGACAGCCTTGCTGCTGAAAACCCAGTCTCCTGTTTTCTCTGAAGCGGGCAGTTCTCCTGGAGGGGCATCAGAGCAGAGGAGCAAGCTATTCCCTGATGAGAGGTAATCAACGTAACATCATCCGACTGCCCTTTGACCCTCATCCTTCACTACTTTTAATACGTTGAATGCACTCTCTCATATGCTTGCTGGCAATGTTGCTTCTGGACATAAATCATTATGGAAGAATGATTCAGAGGCAAGGAACCCCACAGGGTCCGCGTTGGATTGCTCTGTAAAATTGCTTTGTTGGCTCATGGGGGGGGGGGAAGATTCTCATAAAGAGCTGAAAGTTATAGATCCAACTGAAGGTTTTTCTGGAGAGCAAGTTACAGCTTTTACTTCTCCTCCCTTTCCCTGCCACCTTAAGGGTTCTAGAGGAACAGAAGAAAAATTAGGAAAGGTTGAGATTGTTTCAAGAGCTTTATGTTTTAATTCATAATGGGCACAATGTATATTACCTGATCCTGCTTTTAACAACTTACCGTATTTTTCGATCCATAAGACGCACTTTTTTCCTCCTAAAAAGTAAGGGGAAATGTCTGTGTGTCTTATGGAGTGAAAGTGTGGTCAATCGCTGGCTCCCTTTCTGGCCCCGCCCCCTTTCCCAGGCCTCCATTGTTGAATGTTCTGCAGACAGAGGCTGTTTGTTTCCCCAGAGACATGTGACTAGCTGATTACATTATCTGTGTGGAAATTGTAGAAACGGCTCCCTTTCCTTTCCTAAAGAAGCTGAAGAACTGTGAGTCGGAACGCCATAAAAACAGGATTTTTTCCTTTTGCAAAGTAAGCTCAACAACTTTGAGCTGATCCTCAAAAAAACCGGGGCTTTCCCCCTTTGCAAAAGAAGCTGCATAACTGTGAGCTGATTCCCCCCCAAAATGGGGCTTTCCCCCTTTCCGCCTCTAAAAACTAGGTTCGTCTTATGGTCAGGTGCGTTTTATGGAGCGAAAAATACGGCTATGTCACAAGTGGGTGGGATGTTGTAAGATCTGTTACTGAATC
This sequence comes from Lacerta agilis, assembly GCF_009819535.1. Classification (NCBI taxonomy): domain Eukaryota; kingdom Metazoa; phylum Chordata; class Lepidosauria; order Squamata; family Lacertidae; genus Lacerta; species Lacerta agilis. The sequence continues at coordinate 7,754,316 of NC_046319.1, read as the reverse complement.
TTGTGTGGCTTTGTAGAACTGAACAGCAGCCATGGGGGTCCCCATTACACTGTAACACTGGGGTAAGGGGGTTAACTCTCCCCACTTTCCCTATTTTCCCAATGGCAAGCACCCTCAAATATGCTCCTTGTGCTTCAGGAAAAGCTTGTATGTGCCTGTATGAAACCTGTGTGGTTCCTCTGTATGGTAAATATCAGCTTGGAATTAGATTTCAGCAACGCCTGATATTAAGGGTGCATTGTTCGAACTGCCTTCCTCATCAATGGAAGTGGCATTTTATTTGTACCCACAAGCTTTGAGGTCCTTCTTGGGTCTGTACCCCCACTAGATGGGAATTCAGTAAGTTGAAAAACCTGCCAAGCCTCTTGAGCAGAGCTGAAAGTCAGATGAATGTAGCCCACATGAGCAGCGATTCCTCTTTCAAACTGCCTTCAATTGTCTTCAGCACAAGGCCCTTCTTCACATACCATGTGTTTGCTGTTGTGATAGGTTTGTTGTGCAGATTCCAGGTTTTCTCTGCTAATGTTCGTCCCTTTTCACTCTTTTCTTAAATACTAGAATGCTAGAAGAAAAAGAAGAGCCAGGTTTCCTTACTGGCTTAAAGATTCCAGCTCCTTGGGCTGCTGGGAAGACAGTAGAGACAGTCCATCCTGTCAGAGACAATTACAAATTTAAAGAGACAGTGCATATTCCGGGAGCCCGTTGTTTGTACCTGAGGTTTGATAGCCGCTGCTCTTCACAGTATGATTATGATAAGGTTAGTAAAATGCTAGAAAGATCTTCCCAGTGGAACACAACAAGTCAGTGCTGTGGTGCAATTTCCATTTCCTTCAGTAGAGTTTGCACAGGAGCAGCTTCTGTCCCTTAATGCTCTCTATCTTTATCATGGACAATATGATTATTGTTATTTATTAATCGCCTTCCACATATGTCCAGAATATAATAAAAGCATCTTAAAAAAACAAAAACAGTTGAAAGCAGCACAAAAAACAAATGAATTTTAAAACGATACAAAATGGACACCCATGGCCGAGACCTATTTATCCAGCTGGAAGAGCATTTTTTTAAAGGAAGAAAATGGCTTCAGTTGTTTCCAGAAGGTGCAGATTGTGCCTATCAGATGTATCTATAGTAAGGTGGTTGTTTTTTAAAGAGAGAAAAAAGGTTATTAAAAAAAAGAAAAAGAAGTATTATCTTCTCTTCTGTGGTCTCCTCTCTCGTGTGGCCTTCCTCTGGGCTCCGGCCTGCTATCTTGGAGTGCTAGCCACCGTGGAGTAGGCTCGGGTTGGGCCTGGACTCGGCCATGTGTCCTTGCCCTCCCAGTACTCTCCTACCTCTCCTTCTCAGTGGTGGCGGCGGCAGCAGCGGTGCAGCAAGGTTGGGGCTCCCCTCTTTTTCTCCTTCCTCTTTCTCTCTCCTCCTTCTCCCTGTGTCAGCTCCAGGGTTTTCCTGGCCCCGGAGCGCTGCTGGGCAGTCGGCTGGGTGGCTGGTTGCTCTCGCTTCCGGTTTGATTTGGGTCGGGGGGGGGGTGGTCAGTGGTTCCCCCAGCTGACGTGCTGGGCGTCCCTGGTTCCCCCTTGGCAGTGGCAGTGGCAGTCTCAGCAGCCTGGAGCCAGCCTGGTACTGCAGTTGGCTCTGGCTGGCTTCAGGAGCTGCTTGCTGCCGTGGCACCCGGCATTTTGCCTTGCCAGAAGTCCCCATATGATGTATCTTATGCTGTTGAACCAATCACACAACGTTCATTTCATACTAATAAATCTACAACACTTAAAATATAAATCCGGGGACATTAAATGAAATCTGGGGGCATTCTGGGGATGGATTTTGTCCGGGGACAGATTTGTAAATCCGGGGACTGTCCCCAGGAAGCGGGAACGTCTGTTAACCATAATCTATAGCACCGTTTTTTGCCATGAAGAAAAAAACGGGGAAGTTTTTGATTCCAGCCTCTGTGTGGGATCACAGAAGCTGGGTGTGTATGAAGAGGTGATCCCTTGCAATTAATTTATTCATCGCTGAATGCTGACCGCTAGTTGAGGGCCAAACTAGATGTGACACCATACATGTCATTAGCCAGTGGCTTTTTTTTAAAAAAATGTAAACACCTGCAAAAGTAGGATGGAGTGGGTTGTGATCTGGATCAAAATCTGAACTGGATGGGGAAGGTTGTCTCTTGCTGTGACCCTGATTGGGACCGAAGTGCCTGCACCTGATGTTTGCATTGGAAGGAAAACTTCAGTTGTCAAGGATCAGATCTTTTCTCTTGCATACAAACAGCAGGCCAGGAGATCTGATCCTGATCAGGATAATGGGGAGTGGGGTTCAAAAAGGAAAGTGGCCTTTCCTGCCAGGCTCCTGATCCAGATCAGAGGCCCTGCACCTGCTATTTACTTCTAAAAAGCCATTTGTATTATTGCTTCAGTGTTTTGTGTGTAAAACCAGGAAGCCACCTGTTTGTCTCCTTCACAACAATTTGGAATGAACTTTAAATATTCAAACTGCCGTAAGTATGCACGTTGTATTTGTCTTTATCCCACCTAACAGTTTATTTCATGTTCTTGAAGTTGGTGATCTACGCAGGCCCCAACACAAATAGCCGGAAGGTTGCTGAATATGGGGGCAACACCCTAGGATATGGCAGCCGGAGTGTCTTAGGAACTGGTTGGCCCAAAGACTTAGTAAAGGTACAGAGTAACGATTTCTCCATTTTTTAAAATGACAGCAACAAGATTTCAACCAAATTTGAATGTTGTTTGGGAACTACTTTATAGAAAAATGGTTTGTGTTTTGTTGTGGACCCATAAAAAAACTATGCAGGGAGAACTGTAGCAGCTGAGTTCAGTATTTATTTTGTAGTGTTAAACAAGGAGTGGCAGGAGGAGAAGAGAAAAGCAAAGAACAGCTCCAGGGCTATAAATGTTGCTGATCTGATCTTCTGATACAGTTATAACTTGAAATGTACAGGGAAAGGAAAAGTCTTTGTTTTTGTTTTTTTGGTTTTTAAAAAAAACAAAACACTTCTTTTAAAAAAGCTAGTGGTCATTTTTAAAAACAAAATTATGAAACAATAGTGCTATTGTAGTTAGGCATAAGGGTAATCTCATGTAAGAGAGATGGATTCATGGACCTGGAACAATCGCGGTTACTTCCTTGTCACCTCCAGTCCTTGTGTTTTCCACATTTGTCATGGTTCCATGGTCAAGGACCTCTACCACTTGCAACCTCTGAAATCAGATTATGTATGCGAGTATTACCGTATTTTCCGGCGTATAAGACGACCCCCAACTTTCCCAGTTAAAATACAGAGTTTGAGATATACTCGACCGCAGATTCTCCACCCGGCGTATAAGACGACCCCCGACTTTTGAGAAGATTTTCCTGGATTAAAAAGTAGTCTTATATGCCAGCATATACAGTATTTGGGTTTCCCATCTCATGTATGGTCAACCGGAAGAAGGGTGGTTGGCTTTTATATCCAAAGCCAACTCTTGCCCAAGAATGTCCAAGTTAGTTTTTTTCTAGATGCTATAACTCTGCAAAGTTACAGATTATTTGGGCCTGGTGGAATTAGCTTGCCGTTTTCCTAGTTTCTGTTCAAAGCACACACACACACACACACATCAGAGTTCCTGACATTTATCAAGAACAATGTGTGCACATCTCTGTGCTTTGGCAGAGTCTCTTAAAACACACATCCATTTATTTAATGTTCTGCATTTGCCTCCTACCTTTCCAGGGAGCTCTGTATAGCATCAATTCTTCTTTTCCCTACCCTCCCTCCCAATTATATTTTCACAATCCTGTTAGATAGGTTCCGTTTGCAGTGCTGGGTGGGGAGACTAGCCAAAGGTTACCCAGTGAGCTCCATGACTGAGTGGGGATTTGAACCTGAGTCTGTCCAATGTGACTTTCTGTGATTTTTAGAGCCATTTCAGACATTGTAACGCTTTTCCTGAGACCCCCATGGAAAGTCTGTGAAGACAGCAGTGCATGAAAGAGGGATTGCACCCTATCTTTAGCTGCTTGTTTAACTGTTTCTCCTTTGCCCTTTCAAAACATAAGGTGGAAGGGGACACCGTTACCTTCTCCTTTGAAATGCGGAGTGGCCGAGAACACAACACCCCAGACAAAGCTATGTGGGGCTTTGCTTGTACAGTTCGAGCACAGGTAGGCTTGTGTTAGGTTTGTATATGGGACATTAATGGAAATTTGCTACAATAAATCTAAATATGCAGGGTTTGAGGGGAGAGGAAGGAGGACAGGCATGTAATGGTACTGCCTAACATATTGTGGGCTCGAACTATGTTGTCTGAACCTTGACTACACATTCATATGTCACTCAACTTTAACACTCTTATAAGTATATAAAAACCAATCACATTAATTGCTGTGTGTGCATTTTTGCCTTTCTATGCTGAAGGAGTCATCAGAAGATGTGTCGGGGGGATTGCCATTCTTGGTAGACCTTGCTTTAGGCTTGTCTGTGCTGGCTTGCTCTATGCTGAGGATTCTGTACAATGGACCAGAAATAACCAAAGAGGAGGAAACGTGCCAAGATCTTCTGAGATCTAAACTTTTACAGAGGTAAATAATATATGGCTGAATGCAAGGGGACAGGATGTTAATTCCTTGTCAGATGCCAGAAACCTCCAAAGCCTCCCCCCCCCCCCGTGTGCAGGTAGCTTAGGACCAAGGTCAGCCCATATGAAGTGGTACTCTTGTGCTTAGGAATCTCCCATGTCTTCTTCTCTGTTGAAATGCAGCTGCTGGGGAGAGGGATTCTGGGAGAAGAATCACAAAATTATACAGTTGTAGAGTTGGAAGGTTAACATTTCTCCCCTGCACCTTTTACCCAAGTGAAATCACACCTAATGGCAGCTTCGGTGTGTGGCTGATTGTGTCAGGACCAGTCCAGCAGGAAAGGGTTAACATACAGGCACCCCTTCATTGCCACCAAAGAAAAAGGCATTGGGAGATTGGGCGAGAGACCTCCCAAGTCACATCCAGATTGGCTCTGAGTTACAGCAAGGTTGTTGAAATTTGTGGAAGATGGTTGTTTTTCCTAAATTCACAAATCGGACGAATAGCTGAATTGCAAACAAAATGGGAGTAACAACAAAGAGATTCCACAGTGTGCAAGAGGGCTCTCAGAAGAGATGTCAGAAAGACTCTTAAACTGAAGGCCCAGTTGGTGTTTGTCAGACAGCTTCATGGTGAAGCTGTTTTAAGGTCTTTAGAGTTGTTTTGAGGAATAAGTGTGTTTCTTCTGCTAGGAATGCACACTTCAGGTACACTGTCTTCTAATCTGCTTTACTTTGGAAATGATAGCTCTTGTGTTGAGGCCTCTTAGGTCAGGTTGATGTGATGAAAGGAACAGAAGACTTCTTCCCTCTCTTTCATTTTCCAGGTGCCAGTGGCAAGTAGAAGCCAATGGCGTCATCTCTCCAGCCCTCACCCCAAGCCCCTCCCCGCTGCCTCTCACCATTGATGAAGACCGAGAGTTCACTTATCCCTCCGATATACTTGTGCCTCCTGTTGGTCACTACTTTGACTTGCCAAGGATCAGGCTCCCTCCTGGAATCATGATCAAACTCAGGGAAATATCCGGTCGAGCTCGGCCTCAGTTCAGACCCAGCATCAGGTGTGCAACATCTTTCCTTCCTCCTTCCCCCCCCCTTGTTCATTTTGGGTCATATGCACTTGTAGCTTCAACAGATGCATACGTTTAAAATAATCTCATTTTAAGTAAACTGAAGGGTGGCTTTACTTAATTCTTCAATAGCTGTCATTTCATAATATGTCTATGATATTAGGTATGTTTAGTAGTTGGATTTCTGAGTTTAAATGTGATTTTTAAATAAATGGTTATAGTATGTAGGTAGATGCTACTTGAGACAGTTTTAGGCCCCAGAGCAAGTGTGAATCGTCCCCTTCCCCCACCACACACTAATATTATTAAAAACTGACCCATGTTGTTGATAGATTACTGGTCCTTTATACATCTTTCACAGTGGACCCACACTCTCAGGCCAAATGAACCTACAGAATTGTCATGCCCATTTGCCAAAAAAACCTTTTAACCGACTTTTTGTTTTTGATTCTTACCTTCAACAGAGAGGTAATCCAGCCGGACATAATGGAAGAAATGGTAGTTTCGTGTGTGATCAAACATTTGAACCTGGTTGATGCACTCCAGTCCCTCATAAACTTCCAGTATCAAGAGGAGCATGCAGAAGAATATGACTTGCTTTGTAAAATTATGGGAGAAACTTTTAAGAAACTAAATGCCATGGAAAGACAATTGCAGGTAAAAATACTACAAAAATAAATAAATAAATTTCCTTGTGTAGAGAAAGAAGATGGAGGGCCCTTTATAGTTAAGGTGTATATCTCCAGGGGGACCCTTAGTATTCTTAGCACACTGAGCACATTTCCCCTTACCTTTGGGTGAGCTAATGATGCTCCAACACTTTCACACACACACCCCACTTTTTTTTTTTTTTGCCCAGAGTGTCGCCGAATTAGAACAGAAATGGCAAAGTGAAGTGGAAGATGCCATGCATGGGAAATTGGAAAACAATGTGCCCTTCTTTTATGATTATCATTTTAATGAGGTGAGTACCTAATGTTGATTCCCTTCAGTGCTGGTAAGAATGGAGGAACTCAGGCAATGCTTTCTCTAAATTGCTGTACTCTTTTCCTTTCCCTATAAAACGTTGTGCTGGCTTTATTAGTGCCCAAGAACAAATCATGGGCACTTTGAAGCAGGCAGACTGATCGACCCTGTGCTGGAAATTAAGCTGCAAATGCTGATTGCTGTTTCTTCCAGGAACAGCTGGGTTTTGCAGGCATAGATGTAAGGGAAAGGCATCTCCAAAGGATCTGAGGGTTTCCTCAGTATGTCAGGGTAATAAAACAGAGCAACTGGAAGCGAGCGGTTTGAGGGAATTGTAAAAATAGTCACCAGTGTTCTACTCCTGCCAGATAATTTAGAAAATGGGTCTGGTTCTGGGTAATTGTTTCAGTATAATTCACATTATTTAGACTGAAGGGGGAAGGGAACTTGCAGGTTTGGTGAAGGCAGAGCATTTGCCTTGCATGCAAAAAGCCTGGGTATCTTTAGAAAGGCTGGGAAAGACTCCTGCATGAAACAGTAGAGTTGGGGTCTCCTCAGGGGCCCCTAGACATCCCCTTTGAAGTTGTTTTGACTTTTGGTTTTGTTGTATAGATGCAGGTGTTTGCTGGTTTGGGGGTGGGTTCCTGCTTTTTTGACTGCATTTTGTTTCAACGTGATGTAGAAGGATGCTGAAGTCAGTTAGAGATCTGGTAGTAAGGAGAAGGTGCTCTGCAGACAAAGGCATTGCCTGTGCATTTAGGGCCTAACTAATGTCTGCAGATATGTACCGGTATTTCCTTTCCAGCTAGTATTTGGTGGGAGTTTCCTGCCTTTAGCTACCTGAAGAGTCTATACCCTTTTGGAACTAGATTCTGTTCCTGATATATCCTAATCTAGCCTTCCCCAACCTGTCACCCTTTAGATGTTGTGGACTCCAGCTCCCATTAGCCCCAGCCACGATGAGAGATGTGGTCCGAAACAGCTGGAGGAAGGGGCAGAGGAGAAAATTGTGTTGGTCCACTTTTAAAGTGAACCTTCCTATTTCATACTTCCTGGAACAATATTTTGAACCGTAGTGCAGCTGTCTTTCAAAATTCACAGTTCTTCAGATTATGTGATGGAGTTCTCCAACCAAAGAATGTGTACAAAAATATGTAATTTAGAGGAAAACATGCATTAAAATGCATAGATTGGTGAAAATAGCATTCAAAATACAGTATATTTTGGGAAATGTGTATATTAGGAGACATTCTCACTAAAATGCTGGGGAATTTTTGTGAGGATTTTAAAAAATTGTAAACTGATGCAGAAAGTGTCAAACTGAATTTAAGACTAAAAATATGAGAAACTGGAATTGACTGAATTTATCCACCCCTATTTGAAGGCCACCAAGTTGGGGAAGGTTGGGCTAATCAGTCAGGTTGATTCTTAGTTTGGAAATGAAAGGAACTGAATCTTGATGCGTTCTTGGCTTCCTAATGCATCCGGTGCAACTAGCTCAGAGCACCAATGCTGTGCTGGATCTGTCCACTGAAGAGGAAAGATGGATTTTATTTCCCAGATGCAAGTGGACATTTCCTGTCCATGTAATCAACAAAAACTCCACATTATCTCCTGAATCAGATCTATTCTATTCTATTCTAATTTATTCATTAAAAAACAATAAACATGCCTTCCTATGAAATATCACAAGGCACTATACAACCTAAAAACACAATATCTGGCCTCCCTTTTCAGTATATTTTCCCCTTCTCTCTAGAGCAAAATGAAAGAATTGGAACTTTTGTGTTCAATGAAAGAGATTTCTTTTGATGGAAGTGATCTCGAGAATATGGTTCTCTCACTCAGGTTAGTGTGGCTGCTGAATTTGGTAGAAATTCTGTTCTCTTAATTTGGGTGTTTTATTTGGTTGGTATGTGTGGGCTGGTACATTTGTAAGTTCCAATCTGAGGTTCCCAACATCCAGGTTTTCTCCTAATGCAATCTCAGATTTGAATAGCATTGCATGTTCTCTTCCAACATGTTTCTGAAGATCTAATGGACATCTGACCTGTGTGGGATTTTATTTCACTGCTTTTTAGGGAGAAATTCTTCCAAGAAGTGAACTCTCTGCTTCAGAAGCCTTTGCATCCCATGGGTAAAACAAAAACACTGGTCAAGAGCCTGATGAACCGAGCAGAGCTGCTCTTGCATGTCACCATTGCTGCACAGTCTGGGCTTACCAGAAGTATATCCGGCACACCTGCAGAGACACCAGGTAAGGATAGTGGCCAAAGAAAAGAATCCATGTCTTAAAGCGAAAGATGCTCTCAGTGCAGTGTTCCCTGCAATTTGCAAGCTGCTTCGGAGTAGAAACTCAGGCAATGAAAGTAGGAAGCAAGAGAAGGAGAAAGCAGCAGCAATGTTTTTAAGGGATAGGAGGAATGTGTTTTGGGTTCCCCCCTTTCTTACTTCATTTAATTCTGCTTCATCTCCTAAATGTAAATGTAACATTCCACAATAAAAAGAAAATCGAATTTACAAAGGACAAAGAGAGGTATAACATATTAACAGTATTCCCAGCCTATATAAGCTTCTATTAATCAACTTTTTAATGTTAATCTTATGTCACCTCATTTAGAGTGGTGGAGGGGTTGTATACAGCAGGTACATAGCTTGTGGGTGCTCCTGGATCCATTACTGTTGCTTGAGACCCAGGTGGTCGCAGTGGCACGGAGTGTCTTCCATCAGCTTCAGCTGGTGGCCCGGCTACGCCCCTATCTGTACAGGGATAGCCTAACTTTCTGGCAACCTCTGTGTTGGCTTACTGCAATTCTTGTACATGGGCCTGGAAACTTCAGCTGGTGCAAAATTTGACAGCCAGGTTGCTCACCAGAACAAAACTGTTTTAGTATATAAAGCCGATCCTGGCCCAGTTGCATGGGCTGCCAGTTCAAAGTGCTGGTAAAGGTAAAGGGTAAAGGGACCCCTGACCATTAGGTCCAGTCATGGATGACTCTGAGATTGCAGCGCTCATCTCGCTTTACTGGCCGAGGGAGCCGGCGTACAGCTTCCGGGTCATGTGGCCAGCATGACAAAGCCGCTTCTGGTGAACCAGAGCAGCGCACGGAAACGCCATTTACCTTCCCGCCGAAGCAGTACCTATTTATCTACTTGCACTGCGTGCTTTCAAACTGCTAGGTGGGCAGGAAACCTTACCTCTCTGCATATAAACTGACACGGAACCTGTGTTTGTCATCCAAGGCTCTTCTCTATGTCCCCACTCTCTTGAGAGGTTCAGAGGGTGACAGCACAGGATTGGGCCTTTTCTGTGGTGGCACCATTATCATATGTCTTTAGGTGCCAGGCAAACGCATTCCTCTTTAAATGTGGGGATGGGGTAGGGACTGTTATTATGATTATTATTTTATTATTATGCTATGTAAATTATGTTCTTAATGTTGCACACAGCCCTGGGATCTTTGGATAAAGAGAGATATAGAAATAGTAGTAGCAACAACAACAACAACAACAACAATAATAAACCAAAGCTTCTTTCTGTTTCTGTAACACTACAGCTTGCAAATCAGCGTCAGAAACAAAGGTGATATCCCATGCTGTCCGCCAGCCTGTTTTCCTCCGCAGTATGTCAGCACCCTCTGACCTTGAAATGATTGCAAATGATGACCTAGAGTTCACGAGGTCAAGCCAGAGGTATATGTTGTCTCTCACTTCCTTTAAGTTCAGTCAGTGTTTCGTTACCCTCTCAGTGTAATTGGAGGTGACTGAATCTCCCTAATAAGATCTGTTTTCCCTCTCTGTAGGCGTCGCCATGTGACTAGTCACAGAAGCAGCTCTTTTACTCTTCTTCAGTCTCTCACTATTGAGGACAGCCGAGACAAGCCCACCTATAGTGTCTTGCTGGGGCAGCTGTTTGCTTTCATCGGGACCAATCCTGATCAAGCAGTAAGTCATGCCAGTGACAGAAGTTAGTGTGCCTATCAGACTGTTGCAGTCAAAGAGCATTAATTCTCATACCTGTGCATACTCTGCAACAAAACAATGTCTCCCAGGGCTGTACAGAATAAAAGCAACAAACACATCACAATAGAACACTAGGTAAAAGCAATACCAGCGAAGAATCAACAAATCTTCAAAATTCAGCAAGCCATTAAAAGCACGCTTGACCAGCTACATAATGTGCTGGGATGACCAAGCAGATTTAAAAAGTATTTGCCTGGCACCAAAAAGATACCAACATTATCACCAGGTGAACTTTTCTGAGGAAGACTATTCCATAAATGGGACATCATGACCAAGGGACCCCTTTCCTCACCCACCACCTGCTGAACTTCAGATCACGGGGTTTGTAGAAACCTGGTAGAAAGGCTCACATTGTCAAAAGTTATTATATGCCTGAAGCTGCATTATACTAAGGCCGTTGGTCTACTTTTAACTGGGAATGACTCAGATGTGCTGCCTGAGATCCTCTTAGCTGGAGATCCCAGAGACTGAGACCTGATTTCAGAAGTGTGTAGGACTACAGTATGTAGCGATTAACCCTAAATCCTGTTCAGAATGGAAGGAGTGGCAGGGGTCTAGTTTTGGCATCCAGTGAACTGTGAGCATGTTTAAGGGGACATAGCGCAAGCCAGGAATTGAGCAGGAAGAGTAAACGGTCACTTGTGCATTGTGGCTTTTTGAAGCGATATTTACTGAGACTTGTTGGGCACCATAGGGGACACGGATGAGCACGCTGGCATCCACAGGTGCTGCATTGGCAACCTCTGCGCTACATGCAACTTTTTATAAGTAACCCTCAATTTGCATGCTTCAAGGAAGATGGTACGCTCTGAACCAGCCAGCCATCACAAACAGAAACATAGCTGATGTCCCCAGCGGCAGTGTCATAGGATTCACCCATCCCTTTCTCATAGGTATCAAGCAGCAGTTTCCTATTAGCTGCTCAGACTCGGTGGCGCCGTGGAAACACCAGAAAACAGGCCCTGGTGCACATGCGAGAGCTCCTGACAGCAGCTGTTCGTGTTGGTGGTGTGACGCATCTTGTGGGTCCAGTCACAATGGTGCTTCAAGGAGGCCCCCGGTAAGTTCCCTTCAGAGACTCACATCTGGAGAGGGCTGGAGGGGAGTGTGGATTTTTTTGTGGGGGGGTGGAGTAAGCCTTATCTTCAGAAACAGACTTGATGAAGAAACAGTGGAGATGGCCCAAATAGCACTGCTTGTGGCATGAGACCGTGTCACAGGGACACCTTTGAGCGGTGGTTGGTTAGACTGCCTTGAAATTGATTGCTAAAGCCAAGGTTCCGACAAATTTGAAAGCTGAACAAATTCTTTAGGCAATTGTGTAATAATTGGCACCCCCTTATTGAATGCATTGGCCAGAACAACATGTCACAGTAAGTCCAAGCTGCCAATCTGCAGGGCTCCCTGAGGAAAGACCATTGCTGTTTAAAAACCAGCATAAGTCTGTAATTTAACATGCCTCTGACTCTCTGCCTCTTCCCTTCACTATATATATGATTGGATTTTGTTTTGCTCTTTTCAAGGGTGTGGGTATTAATTGCAGCAAGCTGCTAAAATGCATGGCTGGTTCAATGCGAAAAAGTCCCTTCTATCTTACAACGCACCTCACACTTGCATCCTCCAGGGATTTGGGGGCAGTTTATGTTTTTAAAAAGTGTATTTCAATAGGGCCTGACTGTTTAACTTCCCACAGAATTGAAGAACTCACCTGCGGTGGGATGGTGGAGCAAGTTCAGGAAGCCTTTGGGGAGACCATGACCTCTGTGGTGGCCCTCTGCGCTCGCTACCCCATTGCATGTGCAAACAGCATTGGCCTGCTGTGCACGATACCATACACCAGGTAGGCATGTCCCACCGTGGGAGAGCTTGTGAGCAGAGTATCCTGTTACATGAGGAAATGTATCCAAAATTAAGCTTTACCAATAACCTGCAATTGTTCATGAGAAGCGTTTTTAAAAGTGGTTGGTGATGCCTCCCTCACCTTTCTGTGTTCCTTTTCTGGTTGCACTGCTGCCATTGGAATGTTTTGTTATGCCACCCCTTCCCCCACCGCTGGAATTTTGTCTTCACAAACTGAGTTTCCCCCCATCTCATTTTGAAGTACAGTACTGGTAATATTTTTATCAGGTGCAGTTGTGCCGATAAAAAAATTAGACAAGTAAATACAAATTGATTTCACCAGTGATGCTGACCAGGAGGGAATGAGTATAGGAAATGATTAAAGGGCCCATTTCTGTAATCTCTATCTCTCTGAAATCAGCCCTTTAATTGGTTATTATGGGAAGGGTGTATAATTCAGTGGTAGAACACATGCTTCGCACACAGAAGGTCCCAGATTCAATCACCAACGTATTCAGGTAGAGTCCTGTTTCGAAGTGGCTCCCCAGGTTTCCAATCAGTGTTGACATAACTGAGCTGGACGGAACAATTGTCTGACTACTAGTATATGGCATAAAGGTCTCCCCATTTTGATGCAGTTTAAAGCAGTTCCTGATTCTTCCATATATCAGCCCTTTAGTTCTCCCCCCCCCCCAACTAGTTCTTTTCTGACCTGGTTGAAGAAGAAACTAATCAAGGGTGACTGGGAGAAATAGGAGCTGCTTTAAACCACACCAAACAGGGAAACACTGACACTTTTTTAAAGCAACAAGTCCCACTGAACTGAAAGGAATTTACCTCTGAATAAACATATTAGAATCTTGCCTGTGAGAACAGGCATACTGGGATTATTATGGGGAATGTGGGAGCATACATTAAATGCTATGTAGAACTGTAGCAGTAATTCAATTTCTAAATGCTTGTGGAAGAGCAATCCCTTAGTAGCTCTAAAGAACCCTAGTGTGAAAAGGGCTAGAGTAACTCCACATTGTATTGAGAATGCCAAGGCAGCCCGTATCAGTTTTTATGTCCAAATTTGCCTATAGATCGTTAAAGATCTCTTTTTTCTGGCCATAGCTTCACAATGGGACTCAGCATTCAGAATATAACTAGAACAATGAAAATAGTTAAGCACAAGGCACCATGGTATTATATACAGACGCTGTATATTTGTTCTGTGGTTTCAACTTGGGCATGTATTAAGAGGGCTAAAATGTTACTGTCACCCCACTATCGTGGTTCATGTTTCTGGGCAGGAGTGAAGAGAAGTGCCTGGTGCGGAGTGGCCTCGTCCAGCTGATGGATCGGTTGTGCAGTTTAAGCAGCCAGACCGAATCCAGCTCCAATGAGAAGCAAACAAAGAAGCAGAAAGTGGCCACCATGGCTTGGGCTGCATTCCAAGTGCTGGCCAACCGTTGTGTCGAATGGGAAAAAGAGGAAGGTAGGAGGGACTTGCAAGCCTGGCCCTGGTTATGGCCCAGGGAACCAGGCAGAGGGCCTTCTCGGTAGTGGCGCCCACCCTGTGGAACGCCCTCCCACCAGATGTCAAAGAGAAAAACAACTACCAGAATTTTAGAAGACATCTGAAGGCAGCCCTGTTTAGGGAAGCTTTTAATGTTTAATAGATTATTGCATTTTATTGTTCTGTTGGAAGCCGCCCAGAGTGGCTGGGGAAACCATATTATTATTATTATTATTATTATTATTATTATTATTATTATTATTATTTGAACTAAGATGCTTGACAACATATTTGTGCAGTAAAGAGATATAGAAGCTTTTGGTTGAACTGAGTGTTCAGTGGCAATAACTTAGTATAAAACTCTCCTGGCTCCCTTTTGCTTCATTGTCCATCTACACTCTCATATTCCAATGTTGCAGCTCTCTTAAAGCATCTCATCCCCTTTTTCCTCTTTTGCAGCTCTTCACTTTTTCAAGTTTCTGACTCCTCGACTTTTTCAGACTAGTTTCTAGACCAGGCTTCCTCAAACTCGGCCCTCCAGGTGTTTTTGGCCTACAACTCCCATGATCCCTAGCTAGCAGGACCAGTGGTCAGGGATGATGGGAAGTGTAGTCTCAAATCATCTGGAGGGCCGAGTTTGAGGAAGCCTGTTCTAGACTGACTTGTGTACAGCATTATCACTTCCCACCTCAGCCCCTTTTAGCTAATCAGGAGACTCTTGGAGATGCTTATTTTTCTCCTTGGCTGCCAGACTCTGAACCGGGTTCGCGTCTCCGCTCCTCCACATGCAGCTGCTGGGTGACCTTGGGCTAGTCACACTTCTCTGAAGTCTCTCAGCCCCACTCACCTCACAGTGTTTGTTGTGGGGGAGGAAGGGAAAGGAGAATGTTAGCCGCTTTGAGACTCCTTCGGGTTGTGATAAAGCGGGATATCAAATCCAAACTCCTCTTCTTCTTCTTCTTCTTCTTCTTCTTCTTTTGACACTCATGAGCAAAACATCCTATTATACTTCTAATTCTCCTGTGTACTTTTGACTTTCCTATGCTGGAGAGCATCTAAATCAAAAGCAACCATCTTATAACTCAAATTTTACAACCTCAAACCCAACAAAAATGTCTAAAAGGTTCACTCAGGACTATACTGCTTTTAATGTTTTTTTTTTTTGTTTTTATGTTGCTGTACACCACCTGATATTTTATGAGTGGGTGGTATTTAAATACTTTTATAAATCAATAAATGTACACCAACATGTACACCAACCTCCAATCTACATTTTTCATTATGGGTGGTGTAGTGGTTAAGAGTGGTAGACTCGTAATCTGGGGAACTGGGTTCGCGTCTCCGCTCCTCCACATGCAGCTGCTGGGTGACCTTGGGCTAGTCACACTTCTCTGAAGTCTCTCAGCCTCACTCACCTCACAGAGTGTTTGTTGTGGGGGAGGAAGGGAAAGGAGAATGTTAGCCGCTTTGAGACTCCTTCGGGTAGTGAAAAGCGGGATATCAAATCCAAACTCTTCTTCTTCCTGTTTCTAATAGCTTCTCAGTGTGTTATAGCTGGATCTCATCAACTATGATCCCATTTATATTCCTTTTGCAGGTGGATCAACTGAGGCTGTGCACTCAGGGTTGGCTCGCCAGGTCTCCAGTCTCTTAACCAACCACCTGGCACGTGCCACAGAGTGCTGTGGCAACCAGGCTGCTGGGAATGATGCGCTGCAGGATGTGCTCAGTCTCCTGAATGATCTGTCTAGGTATGGCCGAATTTTTGGTCTCTGGATCACACTTTAGACTAGAATGAATTCGTTTTAGTAATGTTGGTGGCAGAGCTTTCGAGTAAAAAAAAAAAAACTCTTGGATTTTTTGTGTGAATCATAAATCAAGTATATTTGAGCAGCTTGATATGCTATGCTACTGGACCAAAATCCATTTGGGTGGCAGAGTCTAACACCCACAGTTTCCTGTAGCACATTTTCTTCTTAGTATGTTGTATCATTAATGTAATTAGAAAGATTAATTTGAGATGACTCCGCAATCCTGTTGTGTCCCTTGAATTTTGTGGGAAGTCATAGGGAAGGTTTTGTTGCTTAAAATGACTCAGCCAATTTCAATGCCTTTTATTTTGTCCAAAGCTGTGTTGTTGTGAGAGCTGTCCTCCTGCCTTTTTCCATGGAAAGTGGAAAAGGTTGTGTTGTAATTTGGCCCCCAAAGGGTCATTTTAAGCAGAAAGCCAAACAAACCCACTGTTAGTCCCAGCAATAGCTGAAACACATCCCAAATAAATGGTTACAGTTCACAATCGTTACCTGATTGAAGATGCATTGCTTCTAGTCTTTTTAGCTCTGTTTCTGCTCTCCAGTTGAGAAATCTTAGAACAATTTTGGCAGGCCTGTTTTCACCTGATTTTGTTTCAAGACTATATATATATATATATATATATGTATACACATATATACATATATATACACACACACACACACACATACACCGGTATATATATACAGTGTGTATGTATATATATATATATATATATATATATATATATATATGAATGAATCTTTATTTGCGTCAGCCATCGACCATAGCAATAAAACAACAATATGATATACAAAGTATAGAAATAAAAAGTCAATTATATAAAATACATTTTAGGGTTTTGAATCAATAGTCAAATAGTGGATCTTATTCTAATTGCCCCAGCTAAAAATCTTTTAGCCTTTGCTGTCACCTGCTCATCTTGATCTGCCAAGAGAAAGGACACTGTGGCAGTGGTTGGGCGACCCGGAATGGACAATAAAAGAGGGGTGATAATCACATTCCTTAAATCTTTATAAAGAGTGCAAGCCAGAAGGGCATGCGCCACCGAGTCGGTACTGCCATCTCCACAGGGATAGAAGCGTTTTTCATGTGGAATCTGTTGGAATCGTCGAGGACAATACATTCAATCTTGCGAGAGTAAAAGCGTGTCTATATTTTAGAATTACTAGATTATGCAGATAGGGTGCCAGAGAGTCGAAATGGGTAGGAGAGAGATAGATAGACAGATAGATAGATCTTTTTTTAAAAAATGCATTCAAACCTGTTGGTGTTTTTCCTCTTTCAGGAGTCACATTGGCAAAGCAATTCTGAGCCAACCAGCCTGTGTATCCAAACTTCTCTCTCTGCTCTTGGACCAGCGCCCCTCTCCAAAGCTGGTCCTCATCATCCTTCAACTCTGTCGTGCTGCTCTTCCACTCATGAGTGTTGAGGACTGCGGGAATGTCGAATTGCCACCCTGGAGTTACTCTGTGCCCTCCCTAAACAGTGAGCAGGATGACCCCAGTGACCCAGCTTCTAAAATTGCCTCCCTGCTCTTAGCAAAACTGGCTGATTACGTGGTACCAGGTAGGGAATGCACAAGATCTTGAGAAACTAAT
The DNA here is from genome assembly GCF_009819535.1 of Lacerta agilis. Taxonomy (NCBI): domain Eukaryota; kingdom Metazoa; phylum Chordata; class Lepidosauria; order Squamata; family Lacertidae; genus Lacerta; species Lacerta agilis. The sequence continues at coordinate 7,736,924 of NC_046319.1, read as the reverse complement.
CATTGCTGCATGAGAATTAAAGGAGCATCTTTCACTTTTGTGATCCTCCTTTTATAACAGCTTGGAAACCTCCACAAAACGTTTTAGGGGTGGGTCACAGAAGCACTTTGCCTCAGTGCTTCCATTGTCTGCCCTGATCTCCCATAGCCTTTGGGGGTTTCCAGACAAGCAGATGCTACAGGCCACTTCCACCACTATGTCTCAGCTCAGCCTTTAAGGTTGGCTTGGAGTCTTGTCTCAAGCCTCCCATATATGTGCTTAGCCTGGACCTCAAGGCTTTTCAGAGAGATGCTACCAGTGGCTGGACCACAAGTCTGTGCTTTTCTTCCCCAGAGAACCTCTATTGCTCAAACTGCAAGTCTCAGTCTGCACATGCAATATCCTCAGGACAGGACCATTTCATGGTGAAAGTTTGTTCTCCAGTGCAGTGGATCTTAAGATGCCACTATGAAATGATTTTTTTGCAGAAAGAAATGCCATTTTTGAATGTTCTTTGAAGTAAAAACCATGTGCCAGGAAAAACTAGCAAGGCTTTCTTTTCCCTCTTCCATTGCTCTGTGGTTCTAACTTAGCAAAAGATCAGAACAGGGAAAGGAGTCTCAGGAGCTGGCTAAACTTCTCAAAACTTAGTCAGATGTTTTTGCCTGACCTAGGCGATTGTGGGGAGGTGGTGTTAACCTGTTGGCGTCTCAATATTTCTGTTTGCAGTTTAAAATATTGCAGTCCAAGCAGGACTCTACCATCACATTTTGCTGCATATACATATCTATAGACCAAGCCTATACCCATTGGAATCAGCGTGAGACATTTTTTTTTCAAACTGACCTTTGGAAGCCTGAGATACTTCAGGATTAGGACAATAGATTGCTTCATCATTGTAGCTAAGAGTTATGTGATTAGCTTGCCCATTCCTGTAACTTGGTATGGGACAAACTATAAACTGAATTAAATTTCTTTAGTATTTGTATACTACCAGAAAAGGTATAGAATGTGTTTACAGCTATTGCTTAAAGCTTGTTTTCCTCCTTGCTTGCAGGATGTCAGACGGTTCTTTCACCAACTGCTTCTGAACCTGATACTTCATTGACAAAAGCCAGCCCAAAAGGTTCCCTTAAAGGAGACAAAGATCCAGGAGAAGAGAGTGAGGCTGTGGATGGCAAACTTTCCATTTTCATACATAAGCGGGAAGACCAGTCATCTCATGAAGTGCTTCAGCCATTGCTGAGGTAATTTGAACTCTGTGGAACGCAGTTAAGAAATCTGGACGCCGCAGCCACATTTATTCTGTATTTTATCCTTCCCTTTGTAGTAGCTCAGAAGGTCGGCCATTTCGCCTTGGAACAGGAGCCAATATGGAGAAGGTGGTTAAGATGGATCGAGATATGACCAAAGTAAGGGCAAAATAAATTAATTGTGTGAATAGCTTAATCCACTTTGCAAGAGTGGAAATAATAATTACAATTTTTCCCCAGCAAGAAGATGTGGCTTGCATATTGATGCTTTTGTAGTTAGCCTGCAGGACTAGAAAAAGAGGGATTTCTAGTGATAGTTATCCTTAGGGTAAATGGCATTGGCCTGTGCATTCCAAATGCTGTGTAAGATGCAAAAGAGCTGTTTCTTTTTCAGAGTGGTTGCTGCGAAGTGATCACAGAGGAAGCAGCTGCCGCTTTGCGGAAGGCCACCAAGTGGGCACAGTCTGGATTGATCGTGAGCGTAGGGCCACCGGTAGAAACGGTCAGCCCCGAAAGCACCAGTGGCCTGTCAACTGGGGACAAAAAGAAAACAGCACAAATCTCCATTTGCAGGGAGCGGAACTCAGATCTTGCCAGGTACAGAATCTCTGCTGGTGTCCAGAATACCCTGATGTAGAGTGGAAGTGGACTGTACTCTTCCACCCTAGGCTTAAGTGGGGACAAGCATATATCTACGTTGCTTAGAGATTGTCACAAAGAGGTGGGCATAGGACTTTTCTACTCTCCCTGTTTACTCCAACTCTGCTAGGGAGAAAGTTCTCCAAACTAGTTGTAAGCACATCCCATTTCAGCATTTTCTCAAAAGCGCATGCCATTGCTGCTTTCATCTTATGGCTTTATCAGCTGCTGAGTCACTAAACAAGGTATTTCTCACCTTCTTTATCCACTAATGAGACCTTTCCCATCCTTTTTATCAATTTACAAGGCTTTTCTCCTCTTCGTTTTTTCCCCAAGCACCAAGGTCTCATACACAGTCATCTTCTTTGTTAGTCAAAGGTCTTAACAGCCATAATCTTGGCCACACAATTGGTTTGTCTAATCAAAGGTCACTCTGACCCCTAGTTAGCTTCCCTGTAGACCAGAGGTAGGGAACCTCTATCAGGCTATGTGGGCCACAATCCGTTGTGGGCAACCTTCCAGAGGCTGCATCCCAGTGGTGGTCAGGGCCACAGGCAAGAGTGGATGGTCTTAACTTTGCACAGTGCATCATATTCTACCCATGCAAAAGTTGAAGGTTGCTGACTTGCTTTATGTTTCTGACATGCATACCCATGTCTCCATCCTTGATCCAGGCAAGCATTATCACAGTTCAAGGACACTTTCCTGCCAGAACAAGGCAAAGGAGTGGGTAATGGAATAGCACTGGTAAAACGTGGGGCCAGGCAGAGAGACCTTGAGGGCCTTGTTTGTCCTGCAGACCTGAGGTTCTGCTGCAGGCAAAGATGACATGGAGCCAGATCTTTCCACTGCTGTCATCCACTTGGTTTCACCCACACTTGCTAATCAAAGAGTTGTTTGGGCCTGGCAGGGGTGGATTAGCAACTCACAGCCCACCATTCATTTTTCTCAACAGAACCGACCCTGTGAGGCCCTTCATCAGTGGCCATGTAGCAAACAGCATGGCGGCAGAGGTGATTGCTTTGCTTCACAGCTTGCTCATGGCACCAGAATCTAATGCAGCTCAGATATGGACAACTACAGCTGAAAAAGTAAGTCAGGGAAGGATCCTTAGCTTCTTGGGTGTGAACATAAAAGCTGGGGAGTCACTTGCCCAAACTGCAACACAAGCTTCTTCTGTAAGCATAAAAAGTCACCTAGAATTCAGTCAGAAGACAGCAATTATGCAGAAGGTAGGGCCTACCACAAAATATTGGGGTGAATCCAGTATCAAGGATACTACAAGTTGTCAAAGGCTGAAATTGGCCAGTTCTCCACACACCTACCCCTGTCCTTGTTTTCCATTTCCTTTTCCTAGCCAAGCCCCTTTATAGAAAAATAAAAGCTTATACACGAAAGCTTATACCAAGAACAATCTTAGTTGGTCACTGGACAATTATTATTATTATATATATATAATAAACTTTGTGTGTATTTTCCCCATACTCCCTCAGGTCCTTTCGCGTGCTCTGATGTATATTCCTCAGCTGGGAAAATACGCAGAAAGCATCCTGGAAAATGGCAGCAGCAGCGGAAGGAAACTCGCCAAGCTTCAAAGGATTGCTCGCCAGGCAGTCGCTGCTCTTTGCGCTCTTGGTGGCTTCAAAGAGACGATCAAAATTGGCTCTGAAGTGCAGGTGACTGGCCATGCACCCTTTAATTCCTCACCCCACCCTCTGTTCTGCAAATCAGTGGCAAAGCTTCTGCTTGAGGATATAAAACACTGCCATCCTTTCTGTTATGGCTGCCATGCTTCTCTGTGCAGCGTGCTACGTTTGTTACTTCATCCATAGCAGTGAATTATTTATAGCCCCAGATAAATCTAACCTCCATTCCTGACTGTTCCCTCTTTCTCTTTTCAATAGGTTTTGGGTAGGGGAATAGCAGGAAGCATTGGAGTGGTGGCATCTATTAATGAACAGGAAGGTATAGCAACGGTCAAATTTCCACCTACCAATATAGACTGTAGAAAGACCTCCCAAGCATCAGACATTTTAACTATTCCATTATCTAGGCTCTGTGTTCCAAGATCAGAGGTAAGGTCATTTTAAAATCCAACGCTGAGCGTAATACTTCAACCGTGTAAATAAGCCAACAAAAGTTGCTGGCCTGCAGTTTTATTTTACTGCTATAGAGACCAGTAGCCTGCATTTCAAGAGAAGCCTTCTCCTCTGTGGCCACCATGGGAACATAGGAAACTAGCCTCAGTTGTGGTTTTGTAATTGCCTCATACCAAGTGGGCTGGGAGAGAAAGGAGAGGCTTCCCTTCCTCTGTGGCCAGCACAGAAACCGTGTGGGATGCTGGAGATAGGAAAGAGACACATTCGTTTTCTGCTAGCCCTCTTACTTCCCTGCATGAGATTATTTGTCACATATAGCTACTGGGTGAGTTGTTGCATGCAAGGCTATAGGACTGAATTGTCAAATTCAAGCTGCAGTTTAAAATCTGAGCAGCTTTTTAGAGGGGGCACTTCATGAGCGGGTTGTTGTTTTGAAAAGCTGACGTGTGGCAGTTTGGGCATTCTGTAAGGAAGGCAGTTTGAAAGTTTTATTCCAGTGTTATATATAATGTAAATCATTGAGATTTTGTGGCTATCTTGCCATTTTCTTCTTGGTTTGTAACTTTTTAAACTGTGCAATGTGTTTTTTTGATGATGTAATAAGGAGGCTGTATAACTCCAGGTAATTCCCTCATTTCCCAGAAACTAACAACTTGAATTTAACTTTTTACCGTGCCCCCTCCTCCTCCTCCACCACCAGGCATTGCCTCTCCATAAACTGTCCATTACTGAGAAGGTAGTACAGGCAGTCCAGTCCATGTTGCTTCCTCAGGAGGGAAGTCTCTCTATTCATACCTCACTTCCTGCAACAGGAGATGGCTCAACTCCAGTAATGGCAGTGGTCCGACTCCTTGCTGAAATTAGAACCAGGTGAGTGGTGGCGGTTCTGGCAGCAGTTGAGCTATGGCTGGGAGGCAGGTGTCATGGAGGGCTGGGTGCTTTGCTAGGTGGGTTGAAACTGTAGGGTTGCCATATTTTGAAGAGTAGAAAAGAGGACACAAATGCTGACTTCTGCTTTTAACTATGGATCGCTGTGACGCCTCTACCCATGAAAAAGAGGACATGTCCTGGAAAAAGAGGGCTTATGGCACCTCAGAAGTGAAGTGGATACAGGGTGAAGACAGATAGAGAAGACAGAGCTCATGGTGAACCCCTCAGTTGTGGGACGAGCTCAGACTCAGCAAATGAAAGGCCAGGCATGCCTAACAGTGCATGCTGTCTCAGCTGTCACTCGGGCTGCATCTGATGAGCTTCACTCTGCCTGTTTATTATTAAAAGTGTAAAATGAACACTTAGTAATTGATTCATTACTTTATTAATTGTAAGTTCCTTGGGATAGACATTTGCCTAGAAAGCAGCCTAAAATATTTTAAATTTTATATAAAATATTATAGCAAAAAAGGGCAAAACTGCTCCATTCAAGAGAAATCTTTGGCAACGTTGCAGAGGGCAGCCTGTCAGTATCATGGATAGGAGGCTTCTGCTTCAGACTTGTAGAACCAGATTTTTTTGAGCTCTGGCCTAGAGAGGAAAAGTGCACCTCAACTGTGCACCGCAATTGCACTTCCAGATCACGCATTGCTCTACGTTATGTCTGTCTTTACCCTTAATTGAGCAAACAGCAAACATATCCACTGGATACAGTGTGTGGCTATACTGAAAGGACTTGTGCCACTTTCAGACAACCTGTTTGTTGAACATTTATCCTGATTTGTTTGCATAAAGTTTGCAAGGAGAGTATATGATAACAACTGTATGCAGGCAACGACTGATTTACGTGCGTCCAATTGACGTTCAACAGCGCACGCTCGCAATGTGGCAACCCAGAGGTTGCCGGAAAAGGGGGCAGGGCATATCAGGGTGGAGTAGGTTTATGTTCCCTCCGCTGATGTGCGCGGGGGTCAGGAATATTTTCCCCGGCCTAATCGGTTGTTGCCTGTGTTGAGCATTCGTTCTGATTTGTTTGCAGGAAGGTTTTATTACGTTGTGTCAACGACTGATATCTCCTGCTTTCTATTGCCTTTCCCCATCACTTTCTTTATCACAAAAGGCCCAGTGAGACCTAATGAACAACTGAAACCAGTAGACGTAACTAGCAGGCAAGGGATTATTTTCCCCAAGACACTTGTTTCTGCAAGCAATACAGAAGGGATCTGCCAGCAATGTAATCTGTGTAATCTTGTTTATGTTCTGGCTGGATTTTTCAATCCTTGTCCTTTTTGTCTCCTCCTCTGCCCTGTCTCCCAAGAGCATGCCTGGTGATGGCACAGTTGCTGGAGGATAGTTCCTTCTGTGAAGAATTCATCCAGCAGTGTCCAGCTGCTGTGGAAGTCCTTAACCTCGTTGCCCAGGAATGCAGCCCTGGTAGGAACTCAGTCTTACTTTGCAGAAGTTAATGCAGCAATGAGCTTGGCCCATATTTAAGATACAGTGTGTGTTTTTGCTGTGGCTTGTGCCTGCAGTTTGATTGAAATAAGGTTGGCAACTAGGTTTGACCAGTCTGGAGCAGGGCAAGTCGCTACATCCTCACCCCAGAAGTGGCCCTACTTACTTACTTACATCTGACAACTGTGCGGTCTGTTCTGAAGGGAGCTTAAAGGGTTCACTTTACCCCCCTGAAGACCATGATAGCCCAACCAGCTGCCATCTGGAAGCCAGTTTGAGTTCATAAGCTACCAGTAGATCACTGCTGAAATAATATATCAGTCATCTACTGCGAAAGGGGTAGAGGTATGATCTAACTGAGGAGTCCATGTTGTATATTGGCTAGAGTATCAGCCTTGAAGCTCACTGGGTGGTCTTGGCTCAGTTTCCTCCTGAGAGGTTGTGAAGGTGAAATGGAGTTTAGGTACAACCCACGTTTGGCATCCTGAGCTTCTTGAAGGAAGGGCAGGATTAAACTAATATGAATAAACAGCTGAAACAACATGTCACAATCTGACTTTGCTAGTTAGCAAGTCTTTTGCTAATTCTACCTTGGAGGTCTTTGAGATCACACTCAGAGGTTAAAAATACGCTCCAGGAGGACTCAGTGAAGTGAATGGCCCCATTCTCATCTCAAGGTCTGACAGGGACATTGTTGCTGGCTTTGTTTGTAATCTTCTAGGGGAGCGGCTCCTTGTTGTAGAAGTGCAGTGTGAAAGGTTAAGGATGCTGTATCGTGACAGCGCTCGCCCTCCACCGCCACCTCTGCAGGCAGACCGAAGGCAGGTAAATATATAAGCAGAGGCTTAGCCTGCCTCTTCCTTGAACTGTTTTGGTGCCTGAAGAAGGCAGACGATGAGCTAGTATTACAGCATAAAATGTCCAATTGTATATCTGTTCATGAGTGTCTCCTGCTAAGTGTACTTTGGAGCTTGCAGGCAAAAAAAAACAGTTTACACATTGCAGTTATGTATAATTAAATGCAGGCCCTTCTCTTCTTGGTTCAGCCCAAGGAAGTCACCTGGAATCCTTCTAGGGTCTTCCCACCTGTGCGAGCCTGTATGTTCTCCTCACATCTTACAGCCGTGACTTTCCTTGCGGATCCCAGTGCCGGCGGAGGGCTGCCTCGTGGCACCTTCATTTACGCCACATCGCCAGTTCCGGTACAGGTGAGAATTCATGATGGGTATAGTTGCCTCTTTACCTGTGTTCAAGCATGCACAAATACTGATTGAGAAGGTGCTGGGAAGTGCCTTTTATTCTGGGTTAATCCGTGAATGGTCTTCTGTGTGCTTTGTTCCTTTCTCCAGGCACCATCCTTCTATTGGGAGATTGAGATAGTGTCCTACGGAGATACAGATGATGACACAGGGCCAATTGTTTCGTTTGGCTTTGCCACGGAAGCAGAAAAGCGTGATGGAGCGTGGACCAACCCTGTGGGCACCTGCCTCTTCCACAAGTAGGTTGCAAACAAATCTACTGTGAAGCTGTATCTGGTGTAGGAAATCTTAAGGAACTCATGATCAGGCCACCTTTATTTCTGTTATGAGGGTCCCAGAATGAGACCAGTGGGTTTTGGTGTTCTGTGTAACTTCCTTCCATAATCTGCCCCAGGAATTGAGCACAAGCCCATTTACATCTAAGCCCCTTTGGGGCTTTGCAAAAGGTCTGAATGTTTTTTGCTATCTCAGTATGGTAACAATTGAGCATGGGCTTGTTGAAGTTTACTTTTAGGGACTTAATACTCCTAGTGCTCAAGTGAAATATTAAGTGACTTGTTTCTCCAGCTAATGCTTCACCCCTTTCTTCACATGGTTTCAGCAATGGAAGGGCTGTTCATTACAACGGTTCCAGTTTGCTGCAGTGGAAAAGTGTGAGACTGGATGTGACCCTCTCTCCTGGTATGTCAGCTATGTTTAACCTGCAAGCATCTTATGAGAGTGGCAGAGAGATACAACCTTTTTCCCTTTTAATCCTTTTCTTTTCCCCTAGGTGATGTTGCAGGCATTGGCTGGGAAAGGGCAGAAGGCACCCCTCCTCCTCCAGGGCAGCCAGCCAAAGGCCGGGTGTATTTTACATACTGTGGACTGCGGTTGGGCCCATATCTGGAGGATGTGTCTGGGGGAATGTGGCCTGTCGTCCATATCCAGAAGAAGGCAGGTTAAACACCCTCTGTATCTCCCAGCTAGAGTTCCCCTGAGCTTGGCCCCAGATCCTATTCTTAAATCCAAGCCTTTGAACATGTGGAGCAAAAATTATGGCAAAAACCCCTGAGCACCTTCCTCTGTTTGTCTGTTATGTAATCATAACCAGCCCACACACATGTAAGGGAAGAAATGAAATGTTTTTATACATCTTGTTGTATTTTAAGTTGTTTTCGCCTTGTTTTTGATGTTCATTTTTAAAGTTGCTTTTAGTTCTGTTTTGAAAAAATATACTACTACTACTACTACTAATAATAATAATAATATAACAATAACAACAGCAATAATGAAAAATAATCCAATTCCCTATACTCTCTGACAATTGCTCATGCTTGCTGGGGTTGGTGGTAGTTGGAGTCAGATAATGTCTGAATGGCACCACATTGGCTACCCCTATCCTGGCACTGATGTGTTTGTTCTGTAGAGAAAAAATCTTTCTGTGGTTAGAGAGATCTATAAATAAGTTTCCATAAGGCTTGGTGTTGGATTCCCAGCAACAGATTCAGAAGCTTGCCCCTTTTAACCTGGCTGTTCAGATCTTCCTTTCTTTGACAGACTACTGCTTTAGTTGTTCTTGGCTTCATTTGGATCTCTTCTTGTTACTTTACAGGTGAAACTCGAAAAATTAGAATATCGTGGAAAGGTTCATTTCTTTCAGTAATTCAACTTAAAAGGTGAAACTAATATATGAGATAGACTCATGACATGGAAAGCGAGATATGTCAAGCCTTTATTTGTTATAATTGTGATGATTATGGCGTACAGCTGATGAGAACCCCAAATTCACAATCTCAACTTTGGGGTTTTCATCAGCTGTGTGTCATAATCATCACAATTATAACAAGCAAAGGCTTGACATATCCCGCTTTGCATGTCATGAGTCTATCTCATATATTAAACTCCAGTAGCTAATGAAAACAATTGCTTACATAAATGGACTTTCCTACGATATTCTAATTTTTTAAGTTTCACCTGTATATGCATTATTAAAATTATTTAATTGTATCCTGATTTAGGGGTCTAGCATAATTGAGAAGCTGGCTGAAAATAACCCAAATAATTAGATATAGATTTCAATATTCAATGTTATTAACAGAATACATTAACAGAATACAAGAAAACATCTTTTCATGATTCCTTTTTCTAATACTAATTTCCTTTTTGGACAACAACTGCATTATCAGTAATACCATTTTAAAAAAATGCTTCTTGGGTTATTGTTCAACAGAAACCGTAGTTCTCAGAAGTATTTAGTAAGCCGAACACAACCCTCTGTTGCCAGAGTACAGCAAAGAGCATAAGACTGAAAGAGGTCACTAGCTGACCCCTTCTGCTTTGCTTCCATCCCCTTGCAGAACACCAAAGTCCGAGCCAATTTTGGGTCTCGTCAGTTTGCCTATGCAGAAGGCCAAGCTCACCGAAACGCCGCCGACCTCTGCATCGACCTCGCAGAAGAAATAAGTGCCAACTTTGAAGCGTTGCCTTTTGCCATGGCTTCCGATAGCGATAACGATGCAGGCACCAGCACCGCCTCCGACCCAGGGACTCATGGGCCGCCTTGCCGGATTGCCGCTGTGGCCACAGCTCAGCAACGTAAGGAGAGCAGCTCCCCTCTAGTAGCAAAACAGACTAGACGTGCCAGTGGAGGGTGACTGGAGCTCTGACAGCAACTGACATTTATTGCATGCAACTCTAGTAGTATTATTATTACTACTACCTCTTGAATACCTTAATTTGGAAAGGAATCAAAAACCTTTTCTTGTTAGTTTTTATGATGGCCCTAGGAGGTAGGCCATGAACATTCTGCCTTTGCAAATGAGGATCTGAAATGCAGGATGTAGCTACACTGTAGACCTGACCCAGTTTAAGCATCATGACTGTCTTGCACCGTTTATGAACTCTGGGAATTGTATTTCCATAAGAAGAATTTTCAGATCTGTAGCAGAGAAACCCACAGTTCCTTAGAGTTTGGCATGATGGTTTAAAACTGGTTGCAACTGTACTGTATAGCCTCATATTTTATCTAAGTTGGAGCAGGGAGTTGAACCCAAGGCCATCTCCAGTGCCCTGTTTGCAGCTGGTTATACCAGTCATACCAATTTCAATGTAACAAGGTACACTAGCCATTTCTAAACTGTAATTTAGAGTCAGTTTTACTCCTGATCCCCCATTGATTCCACCCAGTGTTGTAAAAGCCACACACTTGATGTTGTTCCTTTCAAAGTTTTGCTGTTGGCAGCCTGCAGAATGCTACCTTCCAGGTGGCTTTTGTCTCCTATCGTGGTTCTAACCCACCTTTTGAGAATCACTTAGATCATTGGCAATCAAAATGATATTTCCTCCTTATCCAGTAGGGAGAAGCTGTAGTTCAGTGACAGAGCACACACTATGCATGCAGAATGTCTCAGATTTTTGGTAAAATAGGGCTGCCATATGTCTGGATTTTCCTGGATTTCAAGGGCAGTAATGAACATTTCCAAAATGTGGTGCTTTGTCATGAAAAAGTCACATTTTTGGAGGCATTTCCTTAAAATAATAATAATATGGCAACCCTAGGTAAGAAAAGAGACTACAGTGGTACCTCGCAAGACGAATGCCTTGCTAGATGAAAAACTCACTAGATGAAAGGCATTTGCTAACGAAAGGGTGACTCACAAGACAAATTTCCCTATGGCCGCGACTCGCAAAACGAAAACGTTTTGCAGTTTTTTTGTTTTTTCCCCTGTAAAGCCACGCTTCCTCTGACCGTGCATCGCAAGACGAAATTTTCGCTATATGACAGCACTCGCGGAACGAATTAATTTCGTCTTGCGGGGCACCACTGTAGTTGGATAAGACCAAAGGCCTATCTTGTCCACCACCCTATTTTCCAAAGGAGATGCCTCTAAGAAGTCCACAAGCAAGGCTTCCCGGCTTCCCAAGGGCATCTGGTTGGTCACTGTGAGAACAGGATGCCTGATGCAGCATCAAGGCAATAGTCCTCTCCCACTGCTGCTGCTGCTGCCGCCGCCTAGTGATTGGTGTTCACAGGTTTGTTACCTCTGCTCCTAGAGGTAGCTTCTAGCCATCACAACTTGGAGCCACTGGTGGCATTAGCAAGACTGGGAAGTCTTTTCCTTCCCCAAGACCCTGGAGAGATGCAGAGTCAGCAACACTGGGGGGCAGATAGGCCAATTAGCCTGATTGCACATAGGGCAGCTTCATATGTTTGTGCCCATTTGCAGCCTCCCGTTATTGCGACAAAAGCGTTATCAGGAAGCTTTCCTCCAAACTAAGGGTCATGTTACATTCATCAGATTTGTTGGTTGGCACAACTTTCTCTCTCTTTCTCTCCCCCCCCCCCCCCCCGACCTCTTGCTTGATTGCAGAATATGACAGTGACACTTCTTGCCATTATAAGATGGAACTCAGCTATGAAAACTTCATCACATCGGGCCCTGAGCCTCACCCTCCTCCCCTTGCAGATGATGAAAGCGATGACGAAGACGATGATGACATCCCAAGGGTAAGCAGAATGAGGCACCTCCATGCTGGGGTTCTTACATGCTCAGTTGCTTTTTATTTCAGACTTTCAACATTAACAATAACAAATTTCAACTCACGTCAAATGCTTGCTTCTGGGTGTTCTGGCACCTGATGTAGAAAGTCACAGAGCTTCTACATTGCCCCTTTTGTAGACCTCTCAAGCTGGCTGTCCGTATCCATGCACCCCGTACTGGATCTCATATGCGCATCTCCTTGACAGCATCACATGGTTCCATGCTAACCAGGTTCCAGATTCTACCCAAATGATGAATTGAAAATAACACGAACAAATGTAGTAGCTTGGGAAGGAAGAGTACTTTGTCTGTCTGCCCGCCAGTTCCCACATTTACAGATTGTCATCAGTATAGCTGCCAGCTGCGTCACTAAGTGGATTCCCTCAGCTCCTCAGCTTCAATTAGCACTGCCTTTCTTTCATTGCTTGCCTTCTTATGGATGCTTCCTTCACTCACCCCATAACAGAATTCTATATTTTTCTGCAAATCTGTAGACCCCCGCCCTCTTCTAAATGCCATGATTCACACAAGGAGGGATCAGCTCAAAACTTGGATATACTGTAGATACTCTTGTTTTTCAACACTGCCGTTTGCATAATGTGCATTTTCTTGGATTTTTATGTGTGTGCGTTGAGGTGGGAGGCATACCTCTGGGTTAATTAAGATGTTTTGCATTTAGAAGCTCTCAGTCTTAGAGCTCTTTGAGAGCTGCTGCTTGTCAGGATAAATATTCCGTGGCTGGATGGACCGATGTCCCTCCCTTGATCTGACATGGACATGCTTGGCTTCCCTTGGCAGGAGGATCACTATGCCTTGCTAGTGAAAGCCTGGGAGACCAAAGTATTCCCTACAATTAGAAGGCGGTTCCGCAATGAAGCAGAGAGGAAGTCTGGCTTGGATCAAATTAAAGGAGCTTTGCAGCTGGGTAAGTCCACCAGAAGCATTTCTCTTCTGAATTTAGCACCAATTTCCAGGCCCCTTTGTTGATACCCACACTGGCAAACCTTTGCTCTTGTGCTTATTCCTCTGCTTTGATACAGAGCTAGATACTCATAAAAGGTTTTCCACATTTGCTAGAGATTCTGTCCTGTAGTGACCTGCTCATTCAGCCATTGCCTGAGAAGTCTCGCTCCCAGTGATCCAAACTGCTAGCCTTCAAGCTGTTCCATAGGCTTCCTTAATTGAAGGCTGGTCTTTGTTTCAGGAATGGTTGATATAGCCCGGCAAACAGTGGAATTCCTCTATGAGGAAAACGGGGGCATCCCTCGAGACCTGTACCTTCCCACAATTGAGGATATCAAAGACGAAGCCAATAAGTTCACCATTGATAAAGTTCGGAAAGGTACGTTTTGGAAGGGGGTCGGTCTTTGACCTTGGTTCTCCTTGGGTTAGATTAAGGGTGGATGCAGGGCCTCCCCTTGGATGGCTCCAAGCAGAATGAGTGAGCCACCTCCACTGAGAAGCAGGCGAAGATCTGCTTGGGGTGGGTGTGCTGGAGTTACCGAAAAATCTTGTCTGAAGTCGGGGGTCGTCTTGTACGCCGGCAACATCATGGGACGCTACGCGGAGTTCCGTCCCGGCGCTGGCTGTGTGCGCCGTCTCAGCGTGCGTGCGCAGTCTCGGCTGCCATGGAGCCTCTTCCCGCTGCTCCAGCCGCCGCCGCTGCCTCAGCCGCCATGGAGGCTGGGCGTGGGCGGCAAGCGTGGAGCGCTCCGTTCAGCTAGAGGGGAAGCTTTCCACGCTGCTTCAGCCGCCACCGCCACCGCCATGGAGCCCGGGCTGGGCATGGGCGGCAAGCGCGGAGCGCTCCGTGCGGCTAGAGGGGAAGCTTTCCCCGCCGCTTCAGCCGCCGCCGCCATGGAGCCCGGGCTGGGAGTGGGCAGCAAGCACGGAGCGCTATGTTCAGCTAGAGGGGAAGCTCTCCCCGCCGCTTCAGCCGCGCCATGGAGCCCGGGCTGGGCGTGGGCGGCAAGCACGGAGCGCTCCGTGCGGCTAGAAGGGAAGCTCTCCCCTCCGCTTCAGCCGCCACTTTTCTCTTGGTTTCAGGTCTCACCGTCGTCACCCGCTGCCCAGATAGTAACAACGTGGCCACTAATGCCGTAGGAACAGCCTTGCCTAAGTTTGCTATCCGTGGGATGTTGAAGACATTTGGGCTCCACGGAGTAGTTCTGGATGTTGATTCGGCAAGTGGAAGCTACGTTTAAGCTTGGGTGGGGTGGGGTGGCTCTGGCGTTTTGGCTACTGTAGCCTGTCACAAAGGCGCAGAGTTGTCAGGTGAAAAACATTTTGTCATTTCAGGTGAATGAGCTTGTCCAGGTAGAGACTTATCTAAGGAGCGAAGGTGTCTTGGTCAGATACTGGTACCCTATTGATATGCTTGAACGACCACCTGCTGGCTATAGGAGGACTGCAACAAATGGCCTGGTTTCTCTGGACAATGCAAACATTCAGATTCACAGGTAAATTAAAATGAAAGCATTGGGGAGGGATCCTGCGCCTGAGACCATTATCCTGGCAGCTACATCCAAGGTCTCTGGTGCTGTCCAAGAGGTGCAGCTTTGTGTAATAAAATATTTTCTGACATCTAAAAGAAAACCTGACAGTGTTTATGAAGGACCTTCTCCGCCAAAGTTCAACTAACGTTCTGATAATGGTTATTTTCCATTTTTAAAGAATCTACGTGATTCTTTTTAAATTTAGCCACTTAACACTTGTTAATTTCTGTTCAGTGTTTTATTAATTCAGGGTTAATTGGTAGTTTTACTCACAAGTCTTCCTGTAACCTGTCCTGTTCAGCTGGAGAGGTTTGCCCTTCACTGCCACAGATAGTAAAGGAACAACTATTTCTCAGGAATGAATGCTGCGCTTTGTACCTAGATGCTGTTGTAGTGCTGTTTGCTGTCTCTTGGTGCATGCCAAAGCAAGCTGTGTTGCAGTGCCATCTAGTGAAAGAATATAAGCGGTACCACACATACAGGTGAAACTCGAAAAATTAGAATATCGTGGAAAGGTCCATTTATTTCAGTAATTCAACTTAAAAGGTGAAACTAATATATGCGATAGACTCATGACATGCAAAGCGAGATGTGTCAAGCCTTTATTTGTTATAATTGTGATGATTACGGCGTACAGCTGATGAGAACCCCAAATTCACAATTTCAACTTTGGGGTTTTCATCAGCTGTGCGTCATAATCATCACAATTATAACAAGCAAAGGCTTGACATATCTCGCTTTGCATGTCATGAGTCTATCTCACATATTAAACTCCAGTAGCTAATGAAAACAATTGCTTACATAAATGGACTTTTCCACGATATTCTAATTTTTCGAGTTTCACCTGTATTTAGAATACAGTTGAAGGGAAGAGGGGGAAAGTACACACATTTTTCAATCCTAAGGGATTGCTAATGCCTTAATACAGCTGATCAGATACAGAGAGGTGGCAGTGACAGCTGGTGACCACTAGACCTGGTGGGACTGGGGGGGGGGGTCACAGGCCCAATGAACCCCACAGGGGTGGCCAAGTTCTGTTTTTCTCCCATTCTTCCCTTGCAAAGCTACTATAGGAACTTAAGCACTGCAGTTTTACAAATAGGACCCAACTAAACTGAAAAACATCTTACTTTGGTTCAGAAGGTTCAGGGACAAATTATTGTTGTATACTGATTTATTTATTTTTAAGACCCTTGAAATATGTGTTTTCTTTATCTCTCTTTTTACAGAGAACTTTTACGATGTGAAGCTGCACTTGCTAGGCTGTACTGCCGCATGGCTCTTCTAAATATTTTTGCCCCTAAATCTCCTCACATGTTTACTCACCTGTTTCACATCCCTGCCATTCGGGACATCACTCTAGAACACCTCCAGCTGCTATCCAATCAGCTTCTTGCACCACCTCTTCCTGGTAAAATGGGACTTTTAAAAGCAAATAATACAGTAGTTTTAACCATATCCATAAATGAGATAGTGTGCACATTTGTTTATTTGTTTAATCAATTCAGTCTTTGTAGCTGTTGAGATCAGTTTGTTCTTGTAATATGATGAAGAGAATATGGCTATCCAAAGATGAGTGAGTAGAGCCATGTCTCCTTTTTCACTTGACAGATGGAACCATCAGCTCCAGCTCTATCCTCCTGGCCCAGTCCCTCCAGCACTGCATACATTCCCAGAACTGCTCAGCCACAGACCTCTTCTACCAAGGCAGTTCCCAAACAGTCCAGGAGTGGCTCACAGTTGCCATTGCTCGGACCCTCCATCAGGGAGAGGAGAGTCTGCTCGATCTGACAAAACAGATCTGTTCCTTCTTGCAGGTAAGTTCCCCCCCTCCCATATCACCTTTTAATTTACAGTCATACATTGGATCTCGAACACCTTGGCTCCCGAACAAATAGACTCCCGAACGATCGAAACCTGGAAGTGAGTGTTTCAGTTATCGAACAATTTTCGGAAGCTGAACGTCCTGTGTGGCTTCTGCAGCTTTCGATTGGCTGCAGGAGCTTCCTGCAGCCAATCAGAAGCCACACTTTGGTTTCTGGATGTTTTGGAAGTCAAACAGACTTCCGGACAGATTCTGATCGACTTCCAAGATACGTCTGTATTATAGTTTCATAAAAAGCATTCTCAAAGCTATTCAGGCTTTTCTTTCTTTGATTAAAATGCCCATTCGCCATCTTGAAATAAATTGTATGTTGTATTTATAGTAGATCAGAGAAGGCTCTGAAGTAGGTCAGAGCACAAACAACTGCTAGCTATGCTCTCCCTCCAGTGCTGGAGGCATTGTGCCTCTGAATACCAGCTGCTGGGCATCACAAATGAGGAGAGCGGTACTGCACTCAGGTGCTGCTTGCAGGATTCACATACACATCTGTTTGGCCACTGTGAGAACAAGGTGCTGGACTGGAAGGGGTTTCTTGGATTCCTTCCTTGCCCATAGGAGAAAAGAGCTGCTGGAGAGGAAAACACCTTCATCCAGCCCCTGTTCAAAAGAAAGCCAGCCTTTGAGAAAAGGTCAGGTGATGCTGGAGTCCCTGGCAGGATTGTGCTTTCTGGCTCTTGCTTGTTCCCCTTGTTGGTGAACTATAAGGAAGAGACTGCCTTTTCAGCGCCTTTGTAGCTTAAGAAGGTGGCATCTTCTGACTCCGTACGTTTTTGAGATTTAGGGGCTCTCCAGATTAGTCATAAGCTAGCTAGCCTAGCTCAGCATCAATTTAATTTACTGTAGAAATGGTAGAATGGATGGCTATGTCTCCAACCTCTGGTTTATAACTGTTTTAAAAACTCTTGCTTTTCAGAATGCTCCCGAACAGTTCCCATCTGAAGAGTTTCCCATTTCTGAATCCAAAGTCAACATGGACGTGAACTTCCCTGGTGCAGCCTTTATAGTTGTGTCCTGTAAGGAAAGTCAGTCTGGATTCCGCAAAGAGTAAGTTGCTGCGAGCAAAGAGAATGAGGGTGGAGGGAAACCGGCTTTAAAAATCTACCTGCCCACCAAAGAATTCTAAAATGCTGATTTTTCCCTCCCCCAAGCCACACCATGGTTACAGAAAGGGAGAAGTGCATGTCATGATAATGACAGTATCTTGTACAATGTCACTAGTGATACAGTCCTGTTGCCTTAACGCAGGTGACATGATAAATCCCTGACCCCAAGGAGCTTTCAAAGCAATTGAAGATGAGACTCCTGGGTCTGTTTCCTTAAAAGCTTCTTGTGCTGCACCGTTAGCAAACCTTCCTTTTTGTTTTGTAGCTCCTCGCTTTATAAGGCTCCCTGGGCTCGGATTCTTGTTTATGGCCTTGGTCACAAAGTGAAGAGGAGTGGCCAGTTGAACCTCATTGAGGCTGTGTGCTACCCTCGAGATGCTTCTCCAACCAACACAGGCTTGACGCCACCCCCCACAACCAATCAGTATCCTTCCGTCATCATATCCACAGACAAGGTCCACATCAAACTTGGTAAGATTTGAAATGCACACACAAAAACGTCTTTGGGATATGGCTTGATAACTGCAGCAGTAGATCTTAACTGCGTGTCATGAATAGAGGCTGAAGCACTATTGTTCAGGATCTGAGATACTAGCTTGAGAGATCTTAATTTACCCAAGAGCTATTCTCATCATGTTATAATTGATTTTTAAAACCCCACTCTTTAAACCTTGCATTTGAGAATTCTGGAGGTACACATTGCTCAAGGATTTTTCCTTGGGGAAGCTAAAGGGGTGGGGGCTGATTTTTCTTTACCACAAGTCTCCTTTTTAATAATGCATATAAACACCATTGCTGAAAGCGAACTTCAGCGGCTACTCTTATTTCTGTGGGTCTCATTCAAGGAGTGTCACCGCCTCCTGGAGCTGTGCTCATCCTGCACTCCCTTCCCCTGGAATTTCCCCTGGCGATGGCGTTTGCAGAGCAGCTGCTGACCTGGAAACTCGAGAATGGCGACGGTAAATCTGAAGAGGAGCTGGACACAATCCCTGCCTCAGTTCTCTTGCAAGTGGTGGAAATCCTTGGTGAGAATGGAGCTCCTTGTTGTACACAAACAACCATGGGTGGGGAAATATAATAATGTTTTGGAAACTACAGTGACAAATGGCCCCAGTGCCATGAGCTTAAAAAAACATTAAGACAGCCCTTCCAGTGAGCCACCCTGTGGCCACCTCACTGCTGGGCTGCCCTGAGTTAAAAGCCCCAGCTGAGCTGGATGCAACAGATCTGATATGTGCATTGCTGGTGGAATCCTTCCTTCCTTCCTTCCTTCCTTCCTTCCTTCCTTCCTTCCTTCCTTCCTTCCTTCCCCTCTCTTTTCCCCCACCCCCTTGCCCCCTTTTTGGAAATGGTAATGATGAATGGGGAATAAGGAGAATAAGGAGCTCGTAGGATTTAGGATTCCAGTTCTGGTGAATAGGCTTTGGTCACTTTCAGTGCCCTGTTAAAGAGACCCAATTCCTGCCACCCAGAAAACCTACACTATGTAACAGACATCCATGGCTCTGGGGAGGCACAACACCAGCTATGTCCTCTAATATGGCATCTTTTGAGCTCTGGGGAGGCCTAGAGTCTCTGCTCCTGCTTTTCCTTGGTAACAATAAGACTCTTGGTTTTTTAACACGCAGGTTGGAGGCGAGCACTCTTGACTAGCTAGCTAAGGATGGGGTGCTGTTTTTCACAGCTTCCGCACAAGCTGGAGCAAAAGAGCATATTCCATTTTAGGCTGCTAATCTCTAAACTTACTTATAAATAGGAGTACATTCTGCTGTCAATGCCGTAGCCCCCATTGAGTTTTCTTTTTTTACAATCAAGTGGTGTATAAATTTTATGAAATATGTAAATAATAAATAAATAAAAAACCTGACTCCCCATCCTGTTTGCACATTTCTAGGGAATTTCCTGTGGACAATCAACATGGCAGCCTGTGTGAAGGAACTGCTCTTTCATCTCCTAGCCGAATTGCTTCGCAAAATTCATGGCCTAGAGCAGAAGAAGAACCCAGCAGGGTTGTCCTCCTCCATTGCGCTTCAGCTCAACCCTTGCCTGGCCATGCTGATGGCTCTCCAGTCAGAACTGCACAGGCTGTACGATGAAGAAACCCAAAACTGGGCATCTGGAAATGCTTGTGGCGGGTCCGGGGTTGGAGGAGCTGACCAGGGGAGATTTTCCACTTATTTTCATGCTCTGATGGAGGTCTGCCTGGCCGTAGCAGAAGTAACCTTGCCGATCAACATGAGCATCACAGCCAATGTGATGTCATCGACCAGCGGCCCAAATCTAAGTGATTCTTCCTCCTCCTCTTCATCATCTCCTGGGCAGACCCCACAGAGCCCAAGCCTCCTGTCAAAGAGGAAAAAGGTTAAAATGAAGCGAGAGAAGACAACATCTTCAGGGAAGCGAACTTCATCCCGAGCTGCCGAAACGGACACTGCTCTGTTGAGCATCGGTGGGAGCAAGCCAGAGGACATGTTGTGGTTCCATCGGGCGCTCACCTTGCTCATAATCCTCAGGCATCTAACAAAGAAGGATCCCCAAGGGCTGGGTGTGACAAACGATGCTGTGGCTGATGCTTGCCAGGCCTTGGTTGGGACAACTGCTCACAGCCGCTTACTGGTGATTTCGGGGATCCCCACCCACTTGGAGGAAGGTACTGTGCGGAGCGCCATCCGCAAGGCCTGCAATGCCCACGGCGGTGTCTTCAAAGATGAGATCTACATTCCAGTTCAGGAGGAGGAGCCTAAGAAAACCAAGGACAAAGCGGAGGGAGGGGAATGTAAGACCGAGATGGACAAGCCTGTGGTCTCCAGCAGCGTGGACAGCTTGGACATCAGCAGCTCCAGCAGCGTCACGCCTGCCATGAGCATCAGTGCCTCTGCTTCCACCAGCCAAGCCTCTCTTTGTAGCTCCCAGGGGATCTCACGGACCATTAGCGATATCTCTGTAGACCAGTTTCAAGCTGGCCTGGAGATGGCCATTCCGCCTGGGTTGCTGGAGCCACATGTGGTTTCCAGCCAGGAGAGTTTAGACCTCTCACTCTGTAGCACTGGGAGTCTGGGCAGCCTGGGGAGTCTCGGGGAGCAGCTCGACAATGTGGAAACTGCATCGGTGTCAGATGTCGGATCTATGTACACTGTTACATCTCTGGACAGCCAGCCAGTCCCCTCGAGGCCCATCAAGGGCTTTGCAGTTGTGGAGGTAATTGTTTTCCGCAGAAGAGGATGTAGTGGTAGGGACGCCAACCCTTTAGGGTAGCCTTACTAGCCCTGGGGGACCTACCCTATTCCTCTTTCTCAGCTTCCACCACCCTCTTATGTGTCACCTAAGGCAAGAGGGCAGGATTCCCACTTTTTTAAAGGTGGTCTCCATGAGAATGAGGAAACAGCCAGCTGAATTCCATATATATTGGTGTTATCACCAGGTTTCACCCTGTTCCTGCAAGATAGATCTTGGCAGAAAGGATGTGTCTCCTCTGCTTATACATGATGGAGGGGGGGGGGGGCTGGATATTCTTAACATGACAGACAAGGGATAGCATAATTGCACCACAGCAGGTTGATCTGGATAGGACAGGCTGATTGTACAATTAGTTGTAACTTTGGTACCTCTTAGTGTGGAGTGCAAGTTACCTCTTAGTGTGGAGAGCTGACAAGTATGTGCTTGAGGCAGCTTGAATTAAAAGATTGTTGCTAAATCTGTTTGCTTCCTATGATGATCCTGCTTTCTGTGCTCTGCAGTTGTCAGGATTGTTTCAGGCAGCAGGGAGGGAAAGGAGACATGGATCCATTTCTCTTGAGTCACAACAAACTGCATCGCATTTGGGGGCTTTGCATGTATGTCAGACAAGACAGCAAAGAGACTCTATGATTCCGTAAAGATTAATTTGTTGTACTATGAAAAAGCTGAGGATGGAAGAGCCTGCAGTTCACGAGTGTATCTGTTGAGCTAAGCTTCTGCCTTACGAAAGAAGCTCAGGCTACAATGAATTAGCCTGTAAGGTGCCATAGACCTCTTTGCTGTGTTTTCATGCAGCCATCTAACATGATGTGAGGATGGGCCATGGCCAGACTTTGGTTCATCTCAGTGGATCCTAAGCCTGGCTAAAAAGTAACAATGGTTGCTCTCCTGGCTTGTAAGATGAGGTATATTTCAATGCAAAAGAAATTACTATATTGGTACCCAGCCATCTTAAAATGGACTGTGGTGATGCAGCAGTTTAATTTCATTTGCACAGTATTCTTATTCTTATTTATTATTAACAAATTTCTTACTAGCACTTCACCATAAAGTCAAAGTGCAGATTACAGCACTGTAAAAATACAACATTAAATTAGATTAAAACAATTTGCCGTTGGGTGAGTCCTAAAATATATAATAGGTTCTTCATCTTGTTTTTTGTTTTTGCAGAATTTGGGATTTGGAGGAGGCAAAGTGGATGTCAGAAGGGAGTGGGAAAGGGTAGAGGTGAATGTAATGCAGGTCTAGAATTCAGAGTCATAAGATCAAAAGAAGCATTAGCCATTGATTGAAAAGAACTCATTTACCTTCATAAATTTACCTTCATAAATTTACCTGGATGTGTGCGTTTGTTGAAAATAGATACGATCCCGGGCCAAGATAGAAAAGATCCGAGCCAGCTTATTTAACAGCAGCGATTTGATTGGCTTGTCGAGTCTGGATGGAGAGGATGAGCTCATGGAAATGTCAACGGAGGAGATTTTAACTGTCTCAACTGTGAATCAGAGTTTGTTTGATACACAAGGGAGTCCTGCACTTGAAGACTATTTCAATGACAAGACCATCAAAGGTGCGTGTTCAGTTATGTTTTGAAAGCACTTTGCACTCATGCTATATGTGTCTTATGTGTGTTTGAGAAACAGACCTTCATTTCATTTCATTGGGGTTTGTGCAAGAGAAGATGCCAAGAGGTTTTGCTGCCATTGTGAGCTGAGCCACGTTCATGGCACTGCCGGAGTTCAGTTATCCAGACCTTTAAGCTGCAGACTTATAGTCTAAGAAGTCCTCTCTTCCCTAACCTTTGCCTACGCTGGCCAAGACTGATGGGAACTGAAGTCCAATGCCACAGCCTTTCACAAGGGATACAAGAAGCACATGTTTTCTGGCAGCGATTAACGAATTGAACACCCATTAAATAGTCTTCAGGCCTAGTTCTAAAAAGATGGGTTTAAGTGTTGGATAAACGAAGAAAGCTGTTTTGTGCTGGCTTTTGTTTCATTTATTTTTAAGAAAAATATTTATTGCAGCATGTTACAAACTTGTGTATCAACAAATAAACATGAACCATATTGCAATACAAAAGCTAACTGTTAATTCTGTTGAGAAAATTACAATGGACTGCCTGGCCTCTGCACAGAAATGTGAAAAACCGACACAAGAGTAACTTGAGTCCTTAATGCAGTGGGTCTTTCCACAAGTTTCCATGTGTTTGGTCTTGTACTGGCTTTGTCCCATGGCCGTTCTTAATATTTTGACTTCCTTCAGGTGACAAACTTGTGCCAGGTGCCCGCGAAGTCCTCACGGAAATATTTAAAAGCTGCCTCCATTCTGAGCAAATGCTGAGCTTGACACCTGCAAAACCGACCAAAGTGGCAGAGATTTATCTCAGCAAAGAGCAGATTAACGCCCAGACACCAGGAAACCTGCTGCACACCTTCTTCACCAATGTCCGCCCCCCAAAGAAAGTTCTTGAGGATCAGCTCACCCAGGTTGGCATTAAATGTTGCATTGCTCTACTCTGTGCTGAAGATAGTGGCAGTTGTGCCCAAAAGAGAAGCTCTGCGACTAGGGGAAATATTTGTTGTGTGTTTCCTTGTATGAACCCTTTTCCTCCTGATCTCAGGAGCCCACTTGTGGGGGCTTCTTTTTGGCAAATGTGCTCAGCCTTGCCTTATAAGTTGCGGCCCTCACCGCTCTTTCCTTCTGTGCTTTGAAGATCCTGAGAAAATACGGGGCTCCCAAGCCAAAGTTTGACAAGAGCAAGTACAACAAGGCTGGCAAAGAGCAGCACCCGGTGAAAGTTGTGAGCACCAAGCGGCCCGTCACAAAGCCCCCCGCCAAGGAGAAGGCAGTGCTCAACAGTGTCAGGTGAGATCCTCTGACCACTCTGGCTCCGCTCCCAACGCTTTTCACGCAGCTTCCCTATGAAGCGCCTCTCGCTTTGGCACTTCAACCCCCAACTGGAAATGCAGGAAGTGCCTTAAGGGGAAGCGGGCGCGGGGGGGACGCACTAAAAGTCATGCACGGTGTGAAAGCCATCCACTGAGTCAAAGCCTCTTTCTGGATTTGGTCCGGCACTCCTTGCAGCGGGCATCCAGTTCATCTCTTTTTGTAAACAGCTTTGGGGGTTTTTGTTTACAATTTGGTGAATGCTGAAGGTGCACATCTTTAACCCCCGAGGTGTGTGCTTTCAGGACCCACCCTATCCCTGTGACGGTTTTCACTGTTTTTAATCCTGAATCTTAAATTGTCATAACCCTCTCTGGTATCCGCTAGAGACCGGCGAGTAATAAATTTGATGATGATGATACAGTGGTACCTCGGTTTTCGAACGGAATCCCTTCCAAAACGTTCGAAAACCGAGGGTTGCAAGAGCTTCTTGCACTCAGCGGAAGCTGCATCACACGTTCGGGTTCCGAAAAACATTCAAAACCAGAAGCATTTACTTCAGGTTTTTGACCTTTGAGAACCGAAATGTACAACAACGGAGGTGTTCGGGAACCGAGGTAGCACTGTACTTCAATAACAACAACAATAATTCCTCATTCTGGGTATTTTCTGGGACTTAAAAAACGTTATGCATTATCTCTGTGTTCTATATACAACTGCTTTGCACAAGTACAGTGCAAACACACTATCTGACATGAAGGTTTCCCTCACATTAGCAGGACAGCTTTGAGTGAGAAGAAGCCGACTGTGAAGCCCAAATCCCCAGAGAAAAGCAAGCCTGAGGAAAAGGACCCTGACAAGTCTCCCACAAAGAAACAGGAGGGTAGCTGCCCGCTTTCTCTTTTAGGCCTCTGCAGAAACACTCTGCCCAGTTGCTTCACTAGGCAAGATAAGTGAAAAATCCTTTCCAGGCAACACATTTGCAGCATCTAAAGTGCTCCTTTGTGCAAAAGATGGAAATTTCGGCCAGCACTAGCTTACATTGTGGGTACTATAAGCAGGGGCAAAGGAAGAGGGGTATGGGGGTGCGGGCCACTCCGGGTGTCACCAAACGGTCCGCCCGCTGCCTCCCCCCAGCTGTAGGGCGGCTGAGTGGGAGGAGGCAGGCAGACTCTGGAGGCCCCATGGTGCACCCCGCCCTTACGAACGGCTCGCCCCACCCCTGGGCGCGCCATCCCAGGCGCCCAAGCGGCTTCCTGCACCGCTGACTATAAGCTCATCTGGGTTCATACGCGTTCATTCAGAAGAGAGTTCCTCCAGCACCACTGTATATTTGCAACAAGTGAATGTACTTAGGAAGCATGTAACGTTCCAGTCCTTATCTCGGATGGCTTTACAACAAGCCCACTTGAGAGACTTCATAGCCGTTCCCCATTTTCCAGGGTGAGAGCAAGTGGCTTGCTCAAGGTCAAGCCAAGGAATTGGTGGCTGAGCCATGAGTTGGTGTCTGTTTGCTGGCCCTGTCATAGAGGGGCCAGAATGCTCCAGTGCCGAGAACCTTAGGAGCAGGGTTTTGCAGAAGTTGTGCCTGTGCTTATTTCACAACCCATAAATGTTTGTTTTTTATTTAAATATTTATTAATACATTATCACAAAACAGTAATGATTGCAAATTATCAGAAAAGGAGGAGTAAAATGTACGCAGGAACCAAATGTTAGTTTGATCATAGGCAAGGTCCCTTTAACAAGTTTAAACCTTCCCTTTGGACGCCTTTTTAGGAGTATTTTTTTTTTAATACAAAAATAGCTAGGAGAGGCTGTTGCAGTGGTGTGACCTGGGTCCAAGAATCTTGAAAAGTCACACCTTCTATTTTCTACCACACAGGATTGCCTCAATGCCCTAAGATGGTCAGAAAAGGTATTGCTTTTGAGTGTTCTCACCACCGGTTTGAGTGGCCCCCGCTGTATAAAATTGTCTAATAAGCCCTGTCACTTGCAGTTGCCTGGAGAGCCTTTGCAGCATAGCATGTCCTGCTATCTTTATTTTCAACACCTGGACTAGATTTATTCCTTCGGCTTTGGTGTGGCCCTTATGCTTTACTGCCTTGAAATTATTTCATTGCATATTTTTTTAAAAAAACTCACATGAATGCCATTTGAGAGCTTGTGTTACAAGCTAGAATAGAAGGAGAGGTCTTTTAACTTGAATAACTAGATACTGAGTGGGGGAAATGATACGTTAGGGAAGTGGGGAGTCTGGATCCCACCCCCCACACTCACTGAATACTTTCTTTCCCTTTCACACTCATTTCAGTTCCTGAAGAGAAGTACCTGACACTAGATGGATTTCACAGATTTGTCATTGACCGGGCAAAACAGGACATCCGTAGCGTGTGGCGAGCCATTTTGTCATGTGGTTATGACCTTCATTTTGAAAGGTAAAGAACTGGCTTTCTTCTCCATGCTCCCCCCTCCCCCAAGTTTCTTTTACAAAAGAGGAGCTGAATGCCACTTAACTCACATCTGCCCCATCAGGAGGGTTAATTTTGGCAAGTGGCTGGTTGAAAACATTTGTTATGATGCAAGTGCCCGACGGCTGTGCAGGGTTCAGTCTGCCCCTGTTCCTCCAGGTGTGCCTGCATCGATGCCAGACATGCCCAGAAAGCTTCCCGCAAGTGGTCCTTGGAAATGGACGTCGCCCTGGTTCAATACATCAACCGGCTCTGCCGCCATCTGGCAATTACACCGGCTCGGCTCCACCCACACGAAGTGTACTTGGACCCTGCTGACACAGCTGACCCACGCGTCTCCTGCCTGTTGAGTATGTGTGAAGTTCTGAGCTGCGGCACCTTCTTCCTCCCAGACCACTTTTGGGGGCAGGTGTGCTGAGGAGTTCATGGCCCGGCTGGGAATGCGTTGATGCTTTGTCTCACCCCCTTCCTCTCAGTTCCTGACACCTCTGTTCAATTGCAGACGTCCCTATTGAAAGCCTCCGCCTGCGCTTTGCTCTACTCCAGTCCCTCAACACCACTTTGGAGACGTTCTTCCTACCGCTAGTGGAGCTCCGGCAAACGGAAATGTACACCAACAGCATTGCAGCGCTTCTCCAAGAGGCTAAAGGTTAGGGCTTTGCATGGACTAGGTGGCCGGGTGATCCTTGGAGGGTTATAATAATAATCCTATTGCCAACTCAGGAAACTAAAACCATGTCACTCCCACCACTACAAAGTGAAGAAGTCATTCACATATCAAACTTTTCAGAAGCTGCTTTGGTTACTTCCATCTTTCCTGTCACTTTTACATCACAAGGTTTTGGTGCTTCAGAGGAGTCATGTTTAATTTTCCTTTTGAGATGTGATCTTAGGAGCTTTTGACTGTTTTCGGTGTTTTCGGTGCCCTTGTTAGGTGGCTGTGAAATCTTAATGTGAGTCAGTCAGAGCCTATCTATTCTTCAAAATACATATCCAGGGCTCCTTTCTGTAACATTTGAATGAGTACTGCTTGTTTTTGTTCTGTTTTCTTTCGGTTAAGGTGGTTTTGTTTCATTACTCTGCTGGAACAGAAGCTAAGGAATTAAACTGCCATCTTGGTCAGTGTCTGCTTCTCTGCCCCCCCCCCCCACCAAGGCTGCCTGTTAACAAAGAACCATTGTGCCTTTTCCTTTAGGATTCATCTTTTACGATACAAAAGTGGCTGTCATGAACAGAGTGCTAAATGCCACTGTGCAAAGGACGGCCGATCATGCAGCCCCCGAGATCACCCTGGACCCGCTTGAAATTGTTGGAGGTACGGTAGCCTTTCTTTGCTTATATCTGTAGAAATAAGCGGAGGAGGAGGAGGAAGAAGGAAGCGTGCCTTTGGAGCTGATGGAATTCAAATTCCTGCCCACACCAAGCTTATTTCTTTTCCTCTCCCTGCTTTTGCACAGGAGAGATTCGTTCTTCAGAGAACTCCTACTTCTGCCAGGCCGCCCGGCAGCTGGCATGCGTGCCGTCCTCACAGCTCTGTGTGAAATTGGCCAGCGGGGGAGACCCAACTTATGCCTTCAACATTCGCTTCACAGGCGAGGAGGTCCATGGCACAAGTAAGCAGCTTCTACTTTTCATCATGGGCTGCCAGAAATTTTACTTGCAGCAACTATTTTCAGAACAAGCCACCAGCACTTAAGTAAGCTAGATAAAGGTAAAGGTACCCCTGACCGTTAGGTCTAGTCGCGGAAAACTCTGAGGTTTTTATAGAGCTCAACTCGCTCTATAGGCCGAGGGAGCCGGCGTTTGTCTGCAGACAGCTTCCGGGTCATGTGGCCAGCATGACAAAGCCGCTTCTGGTGAAACCAGAGCAGCACACAGAAAGGCCGTTTACCTTCCCGCTGGAGCGGTACCTATTTATCTACTTGCACTTTGACGTGCTTTCGAACTGCTAGGTGGGCAAGAGCTGGGACCGAACAACGGGAGCTCACCCCGTCATGGGGATTTGAACCGCCGACCTTCTGATCGGCAAGCCCTAGGCTCAGTGGTTTAGACCACAGCGCCACCTGTGTCCCATAAGTAAGCTAGTGGGGAGTATTTAATATGAAAATTCATTCGGATCTTTTTCAGCAAGAAGGCATCAGGGTATATCTCCTGCCTCAAATACAACCCACTCTGGAAAACGGTGCCTTACTTCCCCTTTTAGATCCATCTCCACAAATATCTGAGAAGACACCTTAAAAAGAACCTATTGATGGTTCTTGACCCCAGTCCACCGTACACATATAACTAGAATCAGAACCCCTGTGCATTGGAGGGGATGGATATAGCAAAAGAGAGACCTGTTGGCACAGGCCTTGCAAAAGTGCACACATTTTGGGAAGAGGCAATGAAAGAAACTTCTGAAATATTAGTTGGCACCAGTGCCTTTATACCCCAAACTGTGTCTTCTATCACTTTTTGATGGGTCAAATACATGTAAACCATAGTAGCTGCCCATTCAATCATATCGCAGGGCTGGAAGGAGGTTTTTTCTTTAAATACTTGGTTCAATAAATTAATGTTTGTTTCATTTCTGAGAAGCTCATAAATTAAGGGTTGCTGGGGGTGCAGCTAAACCTATGGATTTTGCCTTCATTTGGCAGCCTTTGGAAAACTGATTTGCATTCATGACATTTGCTTTGTGTTATCTCTCCATCAGGTTGTTTTTTGTTGCAGCATCTAATTTATTGTGTAGTCTCTTAAGAATGCACTTTATTTTGTAAGGTGATGTCTGTGAACCCTGGTTTTTTTAGATTTTGTACAGGTTTTTCTCTCTCTAACAAATGGCTGTTGGCTCCAGCAGTACAAGTTGAGTTGGCTGGTTAAGAGGACTCCTTTCCATGGGACTGCTACCCCAAGCACCACAACTAGCTGTGGCTATGCAGCTCTCAAAGCTTCATCTTCCTTCCTTCCAGGTGGTTCCTTCCGCCACTTCTTGTGGCAGGTCTGCAAGGAGCTCCAGAGTTCACTGCTCTCCCTCCTCTTGCTCTGCCCCAGCTCAGCAGTCAATAAGAACAAGGTATGCTAAGCCAGTGCAGAAGAAGGGGGAGCTGCCTACCGCCACCCTTGTGAAGCTACAGCTTATTTGCGCTGTTGTTGCCGCCACTTCTGGCCACAGGGAGGCACCATATGTTTGTTTTGTTGTGATACGGCCAGGGCCGGCCCACTCATGAGGCAAGGTGAGACGACCACCTCATGCAGCAGGATCACAGGGGCAGCAGATCCGGACTCCAGGGAATGCATCGCTTCTACTGCCACTGCAGTGGCATCAATGGCTGCAGCACACTTCTTGGAGGCTGGATCTTCCACCTCTGTGGAAGGCCCACCCCCTCCTTGCCCTGCCTCTGCAGCGGCTTCTCAGTGAATAGGAGGCCCTGTTGGTCTCCTTCCATGCCTAAGGAGGAAATGGCATGAACTACCCTCTGGGGTCTCCTGGGGTCTGCACCTGCTCAGCATGATTCAGAGTGGGCCCCTTCTCACCCCCTGCCTCCATGATAGCCTTGGATTCCTATTTCAACTGTTGGATAAAGTTGGTTTGCCCCCCCCCCCCTGTTTCCAGTGTGGATCTTCACTCACCCCTTCTTCCCTGGGGGTGGAAGCCTCCATTTTGTGGTTTGTCTCCAATGCCAAAATGTCTTGGGCCAGCCCTGGATAGGACATCATTGAAACCCTTCCTTTTTTAGCGGAAAAGGGGAATACAGTGGAACCTCGGTTTTTGAGCCTCTCGGAAGCCAAACGTTTCGGCTTTCAAATGCCAAAAACCCGGAAGTAATTGCTTCTGTTTTCGAACACACCTCGGAAGTCAAACGGCTTCCAAGGGGCGTTTCTCCATTTTCTCAATGGATTCCACAGACCACCATTGAGCCTCGGTTGTTGAACATTTTGGAAGTCCAACAGTCTTCTGGAATGGATTACGTTTGACAACCGAGGTACCACTGTACATCTTTAATGAATAAATACTATTCCTGGGCAGATTCTGCCTTCCTGGCTAATGCTGTTCTCCACCATCAGGGCAAATACATCCTGACACCCAGCCCCATCAGCTATGGGGAGGAGCAACTGCTGCATTTCTTCGGGCAACTGCTGGGCATTGCCATCCGGGCAGACGTCCCCTTGCCCCTGGATCTCTTGCCCTCCTTCTGGAAGACTTTAGTTGGAGAATCACTAGATCCAGATGTTGACCTCCAGGAGGCTGACATACTGACCTACAACTACATCAAGAAATTTGAAAATGTAAGTGATGCTTCCTCCCCTTTCCCCTGCTTTTTAGTCAGCTGTAGAAGCTGCTGGATGACAAGACTATAAAAAGGGAGTCCTGATTGTTCCAGCCAAGATCTATCTTGGATCAATCGTGGGTCTCCTTTCGTCGCTCCATCTACTTTGGTGGCTTCCTGGGGAAATCCAGTGGGGCTGATTGTGGGTCAGGCTGCAGGTTGTGAATCAGGAGGGCCAAGCAGCCTGGAGATGTTGTGCTTTACAGTGCACCAAAAAGTGAGGCTAGACACTTTCAACATTCTTTTATGACGGGTTTTCCCCGCCAAAATTCTCTGTGCATCTACTGCCCCTCTTGTGTAAATAAATAATCCACAGATTTACAATGTGAATCTCAAGGCCTCAAAGTGCTTAGATCAGAAAGTGCACGCACCCAAATGATAGACACGCCCCATTTCTCTGCTGGTTTGCCTTTAGAGTTTTTAATTTGAGATTTAATATTTTATTGTTTTACAATGCTCAGAGTGCTTTATATGGGCTGAAAGTTGTATAAAAAATACATTTCCAAATATATACACAACATGCTTGACCTGTAGACAGCAAAGAACTCCCAACCGTCAAAGCGGAATCCACCAGGAATGTCTGCAAAAGGCTCTCTGGAATGAATGGAACTTTGGCAAGAGCCCTTGCAGTGCTGGCGGGACTTGGGTGAGAGAGGCTTCCAGGGAACTGTGATGTCAAAAGTTCTGCCTGGTTTTAACCAGCTATTTGTTATGTGCGCACTCCTTCTCTCTCTCAGAAATGCCAAAATCAAGATTGCTGCTCCATTCCGCAGCATTTCCAAAAAGCATCTGTCTCTTGGCTCACAACTTAGGCAGAGTGCTGTGTCTTAAAGGAGCAGTTTTTTCTTACAACATGTGTCATAGTTTCAGTCAGAATTCTCAAGTGTTTTCCATAGTGTTTTTCCCTAATGTCACAATGTATGGTTGCATATGTTTTGTTTAAACTAAAGCAAAAGCTCTGGAGAACTGTGATTTAAACAAAACTTGATACATTGCCTAGTTCATCTTGCTTTCTTCTTACTCTTGCAAAAAGCAAACAAACCCCACAACCCTCCACTGCAATCTTTCCCTTTAACTGACTAAACTTTGTTCTTTGTGACTGTCTGTTGCTGTGCACCTGTATTGAAGCTACTGCATGGAACTACTAAAAGCAGGTAGTCTTTAAAAAAAAATGTGCTCTAATGAAAAAAAAAGTGTCATAGTTCTGACTCAGCAATTGAGGAGCACCTCCTCACTGACATCGCATATAGATACATGCCAAATTTATGTCTGTTGTTGTTTAGTCATTTAGTTGTGTCTGACTTCGTGACCCCATGGACCAGAGCACACCAGGCACTCCTATCTTCCACTGCCTCCCGCAGTTTGGTCAGACTCACGTTGGTAGCTTCGAGAACACTGTCCAACCATCTCGTCCTCTGTCGTCCCCTTCTCCTTGTGCCCTCCATCTTTCCCAACATCAGGGTCTTTTCCAGGGAGTCTTCTCTTTTCATGAGGTGGCCAAAGTATTGGAGCTAGTGTGTCTGAAAGAGAATGAGTGCTCCTGAATGCGACCCAGCTGTCCTTAATGCCTGCCCATCCTCATGGGCCCAAGGCAAGTGGGGCAGGAAGAGATCTGTACAACTCTTACTGGCTACCTCAGTGTTTCTGGAAAAGCCCAGAACAGGTTTAGGAAAAATGGATGGATCCTGTTGTCTGTCCCTTCTGGCTCCGGCACTCTGGAGGTGCCACTCATCAGGGCCTTGGTCTCCCCTAGCTAGTAGCTGCCTGATTCTCCTGCCTGCTCCAGAAGTCCTATTGCCCTTCTTCTCAGAACCTTTTCCAGTCTTCACAATGCCCTAGCAATTTTCTTATTTCTGCAAGTAGTCCTTCAGTGAGCCCATGCCAGCTGTCCTCCCACAGTGCCTGGTGGCTGTTGTCCTCCTGTGTAACATGAACCCGCTGCTCCCATTTAAGTGAATTGGGAGCCCCATCCATCGGCACTCCAGCTGCACTTTGCAGTTCATGTAGGCCAGGGCATTGAGGCATTTGCTTTGCCTGGGAAGGCTGAGCCAAGCCAGATCCTTTCACGTTCCTCTCTGGTGTTGTCCTAGCTGAACGACGAGTCGGAGCTGGAGGCCCTGTGTGCTGAAATTGCTTCCCAGCACCTTGCAATGGAGAGCCCCGACTGCCCCAACAAACCGAGCTGCAAGTTCACATACCTGACAATGACGGGGGAAGAAGTGGAGCTGTGCACCAGAGGCAGGCACATCCCGGTTGTGTGAGTAGCAGGGGCCTTTGGGACAAAAGGATTCGCGTGTGGGCAGTAGCAGGGGAAGCTGCATCATGGGCGTGTGGCGAGAGTTTCACCCTGGAGACCTGACTGTCTGCCTCTTTCCCCTCAGGTGGGAGAACAAGGACGTCTATGCAACAGCCATCCGGAACCTGAGGTTACGCGAGCTGCACAATCCAGAGTGTGCGACGGCCGTGAGGTCTGGCCTAGGCTCCATTATCCCTTTGCAGCTTCTGACCATGTTGACTCCCCTGGAGATGGAGCTGAGGACCTGCGGCCTTCCCTACATCAACCTGGAGTTCCTCAAGGTGCGTTGCTGCTTCCCAGGCTGCAGAGTGGAACCTTCCCCGGCCAAAGGTTATGCAAACCTTGAAGCTGCATCCAGAGGGTTGGAAAAATCTGGTAGCATGGAGCCTTTATTTATTAGATATAGGATCCAGTGTAAAACGTGACTCTAGTCCAACAATACAATGCTTTTAATGTTTAACAGACTATTGTATTTTAATTTTTTGTTGGAACCTGCCCAAAGTGGCTGGGGAAACCCAGCCAGATGGGTGGGGTATAAATAATAAATTATTATATTATTATTCTAGTATCGGGGGGGGGGAGATCCATAAGGTTTGGGGTCCTCAGGAACTTCTCCCCCTTGGGCCATAACTGTTCTCCCTCTCCCCCTTTGTCTCTTGTGGTGGGCAGGCACATACCATGTACCAAGTGGGACTGATGGAGACTGACCAGCACATTGAGTTTTTCTGGGGGGCGCTAGAGATGTTCACACAGGAGGAGCTCTGCAAGTTCATCAAATTTGCCTGCAACCAGGAGCGCATCCCCTTCACCTGTCCCTGCAAAGATGGCGGACCAGACACTGCGCATGTCCCTCCGTACCCAATGAAAATTGCACCTCCGGATGGCACTGCAGGTGAATGGGCCACTGGGCTCTGAAAGAGCTTTGTTTGTGCCTTTGGGGAAATGAGTATTTTTACCGAATCGCACCAAGCTGAGGACTAAGTTGACAGACAAGCGAACATCCCAAAATGTTGTGATGAGATCAGATTATGTTTCTGACATCACTTTGACTTTCAAAGCAACTGAACCAAATGGGGGGTGAAATCCTTCTTGACTTTTGGGGGCATTGATTTACTTTGCTGTGTTTGTAAACTTCCTTGATGTTTCATCAGGAAAGTGGTATATAATTTGATAGAAAGGCTTACTGTGCAAGACACACAAAGCAAAAGAAAGGGGCAGAGGGAGGGAAGAAGAGAATAAGCTCAGGTGTTGAAGCAATATTTATATATGAGAGTTGCCATATATTTGCCCTGGTTTCCCTCCAGATCTCTCAGTTGTCTGGTTTCAGAGTTTAGAACCCATGTCTTAAAGGTACCAAGAGTTACTAAGAAGGAAAAAAAGCCCTTGCCTACAGAGCAGATTTAACTGCCTCTCTTCTTTTCTGCGGTTCTTTGTAGGTTCCCCAGACTCGCGCTACATTCGTGTTGAGACCTGCATGTTCATGATCAAACTTCCTCAATACTCCTCCCTGGAGATAATGCTGGATAAACTCCGGTACGCCATCCACTACCGCGAAGACCCTCTCAGCGGCTGAGCTGCTGCACATCTTTAGGCAACGGACGTCTCTGCGGAAGTCCTTGGAAGAGGCTCCTGCCCAGCTGAAAATTGACACCGAACAGCGACAAGGCGAGAGTTGAAGGCTGATCCTTTGCCTCTGCAATGGCACTTATGGGGAGGCTTCCATTTCATACTTGTAGGCTTTTTGTGGTGGATGGGTTGTCTTGTCTGTGAAATATTTCTAGGGTAAGTTTAGTACACAGACTGATGTTCACAAACCTTGAGATCCTTACCTTTCTTTCATAACTAGAAGAGTGCTAATCACTGAATGGGAAGTTAATGAAGCTTTCAATGCAGAGTTCTCCCCCGCTATCATTTCTGAGTGCAAAAATGGAGCGGCTGCCATTGACACACAACAGAATCCTCACTGGGGCAATGACTGAAAACCCTCCCTTCTTGCCAGTGATGCAGGTGGCAACTTCACAGCATTCCACACCTCCAGGTTTTGGTGGCGAGGATCCTGTCAATTCACGTGTTTCATTAAAGAGAGGCTATGTAAAAACAAGTTTCTGGGTTCCATCACACCACAAGTATGAGTTACTCTTTTGCACACACACACAAACAAACAAACACACACATGGTTCAGGGCTAAAATCCACCGGCCCTGCCTCTTGGCTCTCTACAGTCAGCAAAGCCGGTGGACGCACTTGCAATGTTTTTGTACTCAGAAATGATCACTTGGAAATTATTATTACTAAAATGTTGCATCCAGAAAGTGGGGGAGATGAGAAGCGTCTGACTTCTGAGCTAATGTTTTACTGTTTCTTGGGAAAACTGCAGGCACAATCCACTCTGCCTTGCTGTTTTGTGGCTTTCTTTTTTTTGCTTCGCTGGGCTTTCCACCGGGTTCCTACACAAAGGGAGAAGAGCTACACATGAGCAGAGCTGGGCCTGTTACAAGGTGCACCCTGCCTCAAGACCCATCAAGCAGACACCCCCCCCCCCCTTTACTAATATGAAGTGTTGTGGGTCCTGAAGAAGGTAGTGTTGTTGGATTGATCCATTTCCGGGTTGCCTTCAAACCCAAGATGCAGTGCTATGTAGGAGTTTAAGTGCCAGTACTTGGTTCTAAATCTTGTTTTTTTTTGGCCTGCGAAAGCCTCCCCCACAATTTTGCAAGCTGTAAGCTAGGGCTGGCAGGAGACAAGAGTCAGAATAGTTTTGCTTGCCTGTAGCAACGGAACAGCTGTATTTATTGTATATAACTGTGAATACTGGTAATTATTTGGGCTGCATGGTGTGTGGAAGGAGCTCGGGGAGGGTGCGAGAGGAAGAGTGTGACTGTTTTTAGAGTTAGATCTTGGCGTGAAAAAAAAGACCCAACTTCCATTGTCAGAGAAGAAGAACTCGCACCTGTTTAGGTATCACTTTCAGCTCTTGAGCCTTGCCCATTTTCTGGCCAAAGTGGGCACAATGCGTTCAGATGAAAAACAAATGTTGCGTGAAGGACATGCTGGGCTGAGCTTCACCAAAATCTGGCTGGTTTTGTTTTGTTTTTCAATTGCCCAGCTTTCTCTTAAGGGAACTTCTCGCTCAGTCAAATACCTCACAGGCCTTTCTGTTGCCAGCTGTGAATATGAGGAAGCTGTTGCTGCTGCCGTTCCTGCTGCTTCCTCCTAGAGGACGTAGGGACGTTGGGAGTCTCCACCCTTCGGCCCAGAAGCATGTGTGCTGTAAAGTGACTTGATGTATATTTATTCCAACTATTTATGGTTGCATTTAACAAAACAAAATGTCCTCCATGGTGTTTACACCCCGCCCGGCGTAAATGGAGTTTCTGTTTGGGAACATTTTGTATCCAAATCTTAAGCCCTTCATCTGCGTTGTGGATTCCTATTTTGGAAGAGCAGGTAGGGACAAGTTAAAGGGTGCTGCTAAGACTGAGCAAGTGGCAAAGAAATCTGCCCTGGACTTCCTGAACCCATCAAATTGGTTCTTGTTCACTGTATGAACATTGACTATATAGTCTGCAGTAAGAGTGTCTCTCACTAAATACTCTGGGTTGTGACTTTTTATTTTTAACTTGAATATTCATTCCGAATGTAAAGCTGTCCTAACAGCAGAGAATATGGATGTTGAGGCATTTAAGCTTATGTTGAGGCATCTGTTTTGCTATTTATTACACACTGTTAACCTGTTTTTAAGTGCTCTTGGTCAGGTATGAAATATCCAGGCTAAAAGGGAAATCTTACTACTTGTCTGCTCCTTAATCTTTTGCCTGGAAACAGAAACCCTGTGACCTCCAAGCTGCATTCACCTACAGAAAGTTAAAACTACTTGAGATGACGAATTGCAGGCTGCCCGATCTCTGGCTCATTTTGAGATGGGTTTAAAGCACTGTAGTTTTTAATTTGTATTTAATTACAGCAAACGTGTAAATATTTTGTACAAAAGGGAAAAGTGAGCCAAGGGCTGCCATTCCTCTTGTGCAGAAGGGGCTCCAAGTTCCTTCTTCTGCCCAAGGGAGACGAGCTACCAAGCTGACAAGTGTGTTTTGTTTGCCTTTTTTTTGTTAATTTATTCTCTGCTTTCCACACCTCGATTCTACTGCGAAGGTCTCCCCTTAGAACTGTTGTCCCTTCTCAACTATATCAGATACAACCTTAGCTTTCCTCCGTAAACCCACCACAGTGCTTTGCCCCTGGAAATAACATTGCAGTTAGTTGCCACTTGTTTTTCAGAAGTCTCTTTGGCTTTTCTTGTATTTAATAAATGCTTACTTTTGGTGGAAGTGTCCTTAAAGCTGCTTTATATTTGATCAGCTGGGCCTAGAGCATGTTTGTGTGACACAGGCTTCCGCTGACCTTCACCAGGCACTAGGAATCGCTGGAACCAGAATGCCACAAGGGGCAGAACGACAAACTTCCCACCAGTTCTTTTGTGCAGGCTTTCAAAGCAGCATTGTTGATTGCGGTAACTGTTTATGTATCTGTACAAACTTAACTGAACCAGTCCCTATGAAGTCAAGAAAGGAGAGGCCAGGCATTTGCTAAATCCACCTTGAAGCTCTTTGCAACACATAATATGTGCCAAAATGGCAAGCTAGTTGCTGAGAGCAGAGACTAGAGCTGTGCTGCCTTTTGTCATTTGGCTACTGAAAATAATTACAAAGTGTGCTAAGACCTGTAACTAACTACTGTCATGGCTCTGTCATACTTTGCATTGTGTTAATAGACTTTTCATGTACCCACTGAGTTCTTCCAGAGGGAGTTCAGGATAATCTTTAGCTGCATTAATAGAACAGTATAAGCAGTGAGCAGAGCTACAATTTTAGCCTTCAGTGCTAGCAGGAAAAGCTCTTCTGTTTTTCTACCGTCCTTTTTGCATCCTCCACTATCTCACAGCCAGGGCTCTGTAGATGAGGGGATTTTGGCAGTTCTCATGGAATTGTAAGATCAGAAGGGATTCGGAGGGTCATCTAGTCCAACCCTCTGCAATGCAGGAATATCATTGCCCAACTTTGTGTGGGTTTTTTTTTGTTTTTGTTTTTTTACAAAGATCAAGGAGTGAGTTTGGGGCTCTGTTTGGACACCATTTTGAAACAACATGGCAGCTTGAACCTGCTGCTGATGCCACCACCTCCCCAAACTGACTTCTGCAAGAGAGGTGCATGTGGCTTAGGCCGCTACTTCCCATTATGCAGCAGAGGCAGCAGCAGCAGCAGTGGTGTGGGAGGTGATGGCAGGGGCCTAACCACCACTGAGCTCTGGTGTATTGGAGGACTAAAGTAGCACAGGAGAGGTGAGGACAAGTAGCTCTGGCACAGCAGCACCCAGCATGACCCCTCCTGCAATGTGGCTGGATGTGTGTGCAGAGGGAGAGGCAGTCTCCCCCCCCCCCCGCCAGACACCCACCCATTTTGATTTTTTTGCCATGTGTATAAATCTGAATGCTCACAAGTTAGATGTGCGTAAGCTTACTGTAAAGAGAACAAAATAAAAAAAATCCTTCCACTAGCACCTTAGAGACCAAGTGCTACTGGAATAATTTTTTTTGTTTGTTTCGACTACAGCAGACCAACATGGCTACCTACCTAGGTACAAGAGAACATTGGTGATTTTCCCTTCCCAAACTTACGACAGCAGAAAGTTAGAGGCACTTTTAAACATAAGAAATGTTCAAGTGCACAATGGTAAGGAGCCCAGCCCACCATTTCAAGGGTGCTTGTTAAATGAAGTAAATCAGGCAGAGACCATACACCCCTTTGGAGGGCGGGAGATGGAGCAGTGGGTCACATGAGGACACAGCAGTGACTGCTGCAGTTTGCAATTTTCATATGTGGCAACTAACAAAACGGTACGGGGGGTGGGATTGGTTTTGAGTTCAAATCTCAATCTATTCAGTAAATTTTGAAGCAGTTAAAACAGGTGGAGGATGACAAAAACTCTGCTACTGCACAGGACGCAAGAACGAGATACAAAGTTTATTACAAGAAATTTGAGACAGTCTCCAGTATAGCAGAATAATCAGCATAAAGAGAATGAACAGAAGCCTGTCTTGGTTTTGTTGTTTTTACAGAAATGAAACTGGGCACTTCTGGTATTAAAGATAGGCTATACAAACACAGAGGCAGAACAATGAAATGTTATGGCTTTTCCCTATGCTTCTTCTTCCTCCCATTTGGTTACACAGTCCTGACTAGGGAAATAGACTGCTAAGTGCAGTTAGAGCACCAAAAGAACAGGTTAAGAAGCCCAGTAAGTTGAGCTTAAGCCAAAGCACCAACCAACCCAGGCTTCCTCACAAGGCCTTGCCTGGTAGCTGCTAGGCCAGCCACAAGTCTAAACACACAATCCCGTGTGTCATTAACTGCACTGCACACGGACAACACCTCAAGGCTGAGCATTTTAAGCAGAACTTCTACAAGACTCTCAGCTCAGTTGTTTTGACTATAGGACACATTTGAATCTGATCCCCTCCCCCCACAAACACACACCCTGGCCCTTACCTCAGAGCACAAGGACATTGCACATTTTTTTTAAAAAAAAAGCAGCCCTAAATCAGGAGAGAAGGGTTCCTGCCACCACTTCTCTGGCCTGCAGCTGTGGTATGATCACCCACCTCCCTACCCCCCTGCAGCCAGACCTTATGAGGGAACAGAGGCAAGGGCAAACCCACTTGCCCTGGGAAGGCCCTTTCCCTATTGCTCTTTGTCCGAGTAGTCAGATTCAGCTTGCCACGATTTCATCTGCGAAAGAGAATGGCAGGAATTGAAGGAGGGCAGTATCTGGGAAGCGAGAAGGAGACAGAGCAATCTGCCATCAACTAGAATTCCCCCCTCCCCAATTCAGAAGTTCTACAGTTCTGCATTGCCTTGTCAGAACTACAGCTCAAACTTGGCACGGCCATGTCCTGGTTCTATGGGAATCCAGAAAAATCATACAGAAAGTAAGGTACGATGGCACAGATCTCAACTTGCATTTTAAAAATGAGCAAGCTATTGACCCTCATAGTTGCAAAGGTATGACTGAGTGCATAGGTCCAGTGTTGGAAAGACGACAGATACCAGATGATTGAAAGAGAAGATAGATAGCTTCAGTGCCCCCTTCAGAGGCAGAATATGTGGCTGCAGACTTTGACAGAAAAAGCTTTAACACACTAAAAGGGCACTTTCATTCCTTTTTGCTTAAGAGAGGCACTCTTCACATTCACACAGAAAGGAATGCCTCTAAAATGGTGCACAGTATTCAAAAATATAACATCTGAAACAAAGTATGCTTTTTCTTGTCCTACTTGTATGTTCATTTATGTAGAAACAAGCAATTGATTTTAACTAATTTGATCAACTAGGACTGAAATGATACAGCCCCTAGGATATGTTGGGTCTTCTTCACTGATGTTGAACCTCTCCTCTCAGCACTTATAGAAACCCCAAACTCTTCCAACTGGTCTCAGAACTGATGCAGACAGGACCAAGGAGAAGGACAACTAGGGAAGAGCTTGGATCCAAAGCTAACTCAATAGCCCAACACACTCCCAACCCAGGCAGAGATTTAGAGCAGCTCAGGAGCTGGCCTCCAACTCTCCCTCTGATTTCACTCCCATAATTCACAATGGGAGGGAAATGGCCTCTCGTCCAACAGGGCAGAAAATTGTTGCAAACAGGGGCCTTTGGGATGAGGCAGATGAAGCACCTCAGGTTTTTGCTTCCACCTTAGGAATGCAACCTAGGATTTCTTTGGGGTTAGGGTGACAGCCCTAAAAATGTATGTGCGTCAGCACAGGAGTTTTGATTATTTGAACTCTGGCAGAGAACCATGAGCCTGAAGAGAGAACTGGAGCCTGCCATAGTTCTTACCTTGGTGTTGTTGTAATTGGAAGGGCTAGCAGGACTCCTGACACCTTCTCTTCTCAGGCTGTGGGAGGAGGGGGGAGAGAGGGAGGTAAGAAAACATTTGCCATTGGAATCTAAATCTTCCTTCACTTCAACATTATTAAGCAACTTTATTAAAAGGTTTCTAACATGCCTTTCAGGACTTAACCCTCCCAAGGTAGTTCCAAGATTTGTAGTTTTGTTTTGTTACAAAATCCTAAAACAAATCTACCAAACAGTCCTTTAATTAGTGGTCAAGAGCAGCACATCAATGAAGTGCAGACTGTAACAAGAAAGTCTTTAAAACTCTTTAAGAACCAGCATCCTCTTGAAGAGATCACAGAGGAGCTGCTACTGCCTCCTGTCAAAAACCACCTGAGCAAAAGCCCCCACGTAGTATTTTCAGAGGAAGCCCAGGATGCTGCACAAAGGTTAGAGCACAGCTCCTCTCAAGACGAGTTATTGGGGAACAGGCAGGACTCAAACACCACAACGTCCACATGGTCCTGCCAATGGGAGGAAGTGGGAGGAGATTCACACCAGGAAGTTCTGTACTACAGAGAATTTGGTTCTGCCAAATTCAGGCAAGAAACAGATTTTGTAGCTTGATAACAAGATAAACAGCCCCTTCCTCAAGCAACCAGCATCTACCTGGGCCGAGCTGGAACTGTGACAGGGAAGCTGGGCACATAGCCACTAGGAGAGACAGTGAAGGGACAACGCCTGCTGGGGAGGGGGGCAGCTGCATGGTCACTCAGCACTCTTCCACGACCACCACCAATACCCAGCTCCTTGGGTTTCCCTCGTTCTGAAGGCCCAAGATTGTCGTCTCTTGTGTTGTTGGGAGGGGCCTGCTGAATGTGTCTGGCAGCCACCAGATTGTTGCGGGAGGGATTCCCTCTGATGGGGTGGGGAGGCTTCTGCTGCCTGAACTCCTCAAGGTACTGAGGTGAGATTTCCCCTGAAGCAGGAAAAAACAAAGTGAGGAACAGCGCTGGAGAGAAATGGCCACAGATATGGAGCAGGCTGGATCTGGCCCCAAGAGATGACCTGAACTAGCTGCACAGGCTGGTTGATGTTAAAACTGCCCCAGGCACTACAGCCAACAAACAGTTCACCTTCGAAGATGAACAGCAACACTGTCCAGCCACTGAGAATTTTATTTAGAAAGAATTATAAAGCACTTAAATGAAGAGTCATCTAGTTGGTGCATAATTTAAAACAAAAACAAACTGTAGATAAAAACAGAGCTAAAATCCAGAAAGCTTTTGAAAAACTTACATAAAACAATAAATTAAAACAGGTTAAAAAATCAGTAAAACTTTTAAAACAAATCTACGTAACAAATTCATATGTTTGGGTAGACTTGCTGAAATAAATGCTTTTAGCAGGCATCCCAAACAATACAGTGAGAGCACCTGCCTATTATCAATTAGGCAAGATGTTCCAAAGCACAGGTGCTGCCACACTATACAAGATTAACTCCTTGAAAATTTAATCCTCTGGGCTTTAATCCAAAGGGTTGCATTTCCATTGGCTGAAATTATAGAGATACACCAAACACCACAGTAAGCAGGAATGGAGACAATCCTGCATATTACTCTACCGCAGTGCAATGGAACAGCAAGTCTCTGCAAATGAGGTGCACAGATACCCTTTGGTAAACATGAGTCGGATCACCCCCCATTTCCAGAACTGTCCTGCTGTGGGCAGCAAAGCAGGCTCAACTCCTCTGCTTTCCTCAGCTCTTAACCTGAGAACCTGCTTGGCTTGCCAATGACAATACCTTGATGCCGGATCCGTCTTCTAGGCAGATCTGGGGAGCTTGTTCTCTCCAAGTTATCCACAGCCAGAGTCCCTTGCTGTGATGGGCCACTTCCTATTGAGGGGGCAGTGGCTGGACGCAGGTCACACTGATCCTGGATCAATAAACAAAGCCGGTGATTTGGGGGGCGAGTTGGCTTGCATGCAGCGCACCCGCCACAATCGACAAACTCAAGGCAAGCTCTCTGTACCTGGTGATGGAAGAGGATCTCTTCTTCCAACTGGACACCACAGAATTCGCAAGGGAGCATGAGGCTGCT
Source organism: Lacerta agilis (assembly GCF_009819535.1). Lineage (NCBI taxonomy): Eukaryota > Metazoa > Chordata > Lepidosauria > Squamata > Lacertidae > Lacerta > Lacerta agilis. The sequence goes on along the minus strand of NC_046319.1, from coordinate 7,694,105 downwards.
GGAGGAGTCATGCTGCAGAGGAACCGTTTCCCTGCTGCCAGCAGACTGACTGCTCTGCAGCTGTTCCCAGAGATCCTGAAGACGCTCAGCCTGAGGGACAAAAGAGCTTCTCTTGCTGAAGGATGCCAAAGCGCTGACAGGATTGCAGCCAGTCTGTTATATAGAAAATGGAAAGGGAAGGGGGGGAAACTTACATTAGTTTCCTTCTTCTAGAGATCCCCACAATACAACACAAGGCAAGCAAGCATATCAGACACAGCCAGCAAAGCTATAACAGGACAGGTGACTCCCATGAACAGACACTGCTTTTCAGTTACTATCAGAAATACCTGCTTTTAAAGATGAGATTATACATACCCCTTTTGCTTCCAATCATAACAGAGCTTGCTGTTTCAATTTTGTATCTAGATAATTTGGGGAGAAAGCCTCACAGAATGCTTTTTGAAAGACTCAGATTTGTTTCATGACAGTGTCTCTGAAGGTGATAATTCAGACACTTCAACTGACAACTAAAAACACTCAGTCATTATAATACAATACTTTATATTTTGAAAAGAGGTTTGTCTGACTGTTCTCTATGTGTTAGGATGCCACTTGCAATATTGTTGCCAATATTTTCAACCCTATATGACTGGGAGGAGGAAGGAGAGACTGCATCTCTTCCCCAAACCACACTGTAGGAGGGTTTAATCCTGCTGGGTGCTACTTTGCCAATATGTTTCCTGCAGCCGGAAAACTGTACCCTTGGTGGACAACAGTTGGTATCCAAACAAAGACCAAAATCTGGTCCTCAAGCTCAGGAACCACTGTGCCAAAATGGGCAACAGTATCTTCAGAGTTGTCCAAATCAGTGCAGCTTGGAATGGTTCAGTCCACCAACTGGATTTAAAATGGTGTCCAACAGTATCCAAACACAAGACGAAAACTGGCTCCTCCATCTCGTGAACCGTTGCACCAATGCTATCACAAGAGGCGTCTGAACACAAGGGGAACAGATAGACAAACCTCTTTCCAAACCAGATAGTAGGTGACAGCTATAGCTTTGGCCCAGTTGTCATGAACTACCCAACTTTGCCTTCACTGCACCGGGGAAGGCATAAGAAAGGATCACCTGCCCCATCTGCATATCTGCTAATTTCCCCCCTTCTAACAGCATGAAAAAAGTATGTGATATATACAAAACCTGATGAAGGATTAGATCTTCCTCAGGGAACAGCTTCTCACAAAACTCACAAGGCAGCAGTGTTTCAGCTGCAAAGTAAGGAAGGACAAGGTTACATAACTCATAGTTGCCTCCTCTTTGGAATTTCTATCAGTTACACTCATGTGCAAGGCAGTGTACAAACACAACCCTCTGTCGAACAACCGAGGAGGCAGGTGACTGTTCCTCCCATGTTATAAAGCCCACTGGCTGATAAAGAGTTACCTGTGTCAGCCAGCAAATCTGTAGCAGAGAATAGACCTCAGCCCAGCTCTACAGAGCTAAAGTCCAAACATTTAGCCACATTAGTAAATTAACTCTCTGATGCAAAAAGTTAACTTCAGGGCACTAAAGTAAAAAAAAAAAAAAAGGAGGAGGAGGAAGGATCAGAATACTCAGAGCATTCTTCAGGTTTGGAGATTTCACGAGAGCCTTCGACAAACTCAAGCCCCCTCTGCTCAAGGTCAAGAAATTCCATCTCATTCCAGAAAAAAGTGTTTCTCAGTACTTCTCCACTCATCCCACCCTCCACCCCCCATTACTTCAGGCCCTATTTTCATTATCTGTGCAGAAATCATGAGATTTCTCACAGAGTAATTTCCACAATGCTGAAGATTGGGCAAGTTGGTAAAAAATCTCTTACCAGCACCTCTACAAAATCCATTTTTAATAAATAAATAAATATGCATGCCATTTTTCAAGACAAGTCTGAGAGCAGTTTAGAACCACATCAGCACACAACAAATACTTTTGGGGGGGGAATGTTATATAAATATATATATATTACAAGCAGCACTAAAAAACAAAATTATGCCAACGAAACACAGGCAACCTCGCCTCTCCCTTCTGAGAACACAGAGCCCCTCCTGCCCTTGGGTCCTCACCTTCCAACCTTGGCAGCACTTTTGCACCCCTCACAGAAGCCAAAGCCTTTACAACATTTTCCTAATGGTTTCGGCCTGCAACCATTTCATGACATCACAGCACCTCAACCAATGACTCTGAGCAACAGCAAATGTTTACTTACCTTTGGGCCTGTTTAAAGCATGATTAGCAGGTGCCAGCAAACCCTGAGAGAAGATACCGGGGTCATTTGCGTCATCCAAGTCCTCAGCTGCTTTAGCTCTGGCGGGGCAGATATTCTTCCAGAGATCCCTCCGGATCTGTGTGCCACTGTGCTCATGAGAGGTGTTTTCCTGCTGCAAGCTAAGAGCCAGCAGGTAATCCAGGTTGCAATCTGGCTCTCCACCGAAAGGCAAGGGGGCTGTCATCTTTTCCAGGTAGACTTCATGGGACGAAATATAACCAAATATTAGAAACGAAGGCAGCGCTGCCTTGATCTTTACCATCATGATGATCATTGTCTGACCTTCCATTTGTAAAAAAGAAGAGCAGCACAACATACCCAAAGACGGGCTTACATTTTTCAGAACATGCAAAAAGGTTGCTGGAAACTATTTCAAGAAAGCAAGGCAGAGAAGGAGAGCCAATACCCCCTGAAGAGCATCTGCAATTCAAGCATCTGCAATACACCAATTGTGCTGCGCCAGCAAGGGGGAGGGGGACCTTAGGCCTGGGGGACATATGTAGCCTCCCTAGCTCATCCTCTGGATTCTCCCTACACATCCCATCCCCTCTGCACTCTCTTGAAGTGATTGTCCCTGGCTGGAATGTGTACTTGAACTATGATGAAGTGACCCAACAGAGTTTCTGCCCCAGAGGGCTGAAGTCATTACACCTTGGAACTGCCAGCATGGCCAACTTTTCTCCCTCCTAGTTGCCAGGAAAACAGCAACAGGATCTTCCAGCAGTAATAAAATGACTGCTGGCTGAATATAAATAGTTCCAAGATCCATCCACCAACTGCCCATGTAAACATACCCAGAGAGGATAAAATTTAGGACACGGCATGAAAGCATGAAAATTTGGGATGGGTGTGTGCCACTGGGAAGAGGGGCACAAAAAAGGTTAGATTCAATTAACCGAGAATGCACTCTTAGACACTAACGTGTGAGGGAGAGGGGGCACATTGTAAAATGCCAAGTATTCTTTTTTTAAAGTGATCATTTGCTGCCATTACCTTGATTCTGATCTGGCTGCGATAGAGCAATGTTCCTTCTGTTGCGCTCACTGGGCAGCTGGTCACCTGAGAGACAGTTATAAAGCCTACTTTCAGGAAACCGGCTCAACCTTGGCAGGGATCGTGCAGAGTTGTCTGGATGGAGGACATTCCTGACTGTCTGAATGCTATGCAAAACTGGTTCGGAGTTCAAGCAGGGCCGGGCTTGGCTGACTCTTGCTTCCTCAGCCTCCCTCTTGCAGTCCTCAGGGTGCTCCTTCAGATCTCTGAGCAGAATGTTGCGGCTGCACCTGCTACATCGCTCAGTTCGAGCGCCACAGTAGTCCTCATGGTCCTGGAGCTTGTTGAATGCAAGCTCAATATCACAGTGCTGGCAGGCCACGGGGCGCAAGGGACACTCTGCAGCCTATGATGAGACAGCAAGGAAACTGTGCATAAGGTCATCATCTGAGCAACCTCTTTGCATTTATCTGGCCATCAGCCTCAGCCAGCACAGGCCGAAGGAACAAGCATGGAGTTGTAACATCCTGAAGCCAGCTGCACAATTAGGATGGTGTAAAGGAGCTGCATTTGCTGTTGTGAATACCAGTATCAGTTTATCAAGGGCACTGAATCAGACTTGCAAGGGGCCAGTGACCATTAGGGTGAATGCATGGCAAAATAAATCCCAAGAGTGAGCTGCAATCTCACCCCTTGGCTGTAGTGCGCCACACAAGGGTAGTCACACAATCCACAGCACATGGCTGCTTTACAACCTCCGTTTTAGAAATGGGTTTTTAATATTGAGTTAGGTGGGGCCAGTGATTTTTTTCGGGGGGGGGGGGTGCCCCTAAACATTTTGTGAATCTTTGCACTGTTGTAAGAAATTAAGGTCATATCTCTCTCTCTCTCTCTCTCTCTCTCTATATATATATATATATATATATAATAAATGTTCAGAAATGTACCAAGCAAACAAGGCCACATGTCTGAAGCAGCAGGCCTGACACCATTTTTTTGACTCCCAGCTGACCGAGTGTTTTCTCTGCAAGGAGGGAGGAGGTGAGCAGTACCCCTGAACATTTTTTTCCAGAAATGCAGGTTGGTAAAAATGCCAACCGAGAGAAGCAGCCCTTAATAGGCACATAAGAAGCTGCCTTATACCAGCAGCTAGCCCTGAAGCCCATCTCTGGATCCCTCTCCTCTGTAGGGAAGAGCCTGGATCCTGCACTATGCCATCAACTCTCTTCCAGTTTATGAAAAGCTCCCCTGCTTGTGATTGTTGCTCTCCACAAGGAACCATGTGCAAGTGCCTTAAAAAAATCTTACTAGCCTGAAGGCTCGCACACACAATCCACTCCTTGCAGTTTTTGTTAGTTCCACCCTGCATCATCAGGTAAAGACGAGACAATGATATGCTTACTAACCACATGCTCCTCCAAAAGACCACTGTCCATCTTCATGCTGCACTTACAGACAACCTAAGATTGAAAAACAAACAGACACACAAACCAGTACAGGGTTTGTGATTAAACCCGTCTACCAGGGAGAAGCCATTGCATAAAGGGGGGAAAGGGCTGCTTGTCACCTGCGTGTGCTCCAGCTCCTGGTGGCTCCTCATTTCCGATTTTGGGAAAGACTCCTTGCAGATATGACATACCCCTATGTTTCGACTGCAATGGATCTCATGGATGGTGAAGTTTGCCGCAGGAATGTCTTTTTTGCTGGAAACAAAACGGACAAGGTGCAAAAGATAACATGGACTTGCGGTTTAGAACACTAATTTGGAGTAGAGCTGCTGGGTGAGGAAGGTGCAAAAGAAATGATTTTTTAAAAGAAAGCTAACCCAAGCAAACCCTGCAAGGTCAGTCAGTATTGCCATCTGCGTGGCACTGAAGCTGCAGCCACAGTCCACAGTGAGCATATGGCAGTAAGGGATTTTGCAGTCCTTAGCTCAGTCTTTTGGGCACTATTCAATTCATTCCCCCTTTCATGGACCAGCAGGGATGTTCTCTCAGGAGACAAAGCTCACATCTCCAGAGAGTGAAGGAGAGAAAAGCCACTATTACACACCAGCTCCTGAGTCAGCTGCACTGATCCCATCCTCCACCATAACCAGTCTCTCCACCGCTGCCCACATCCACATCAGCACTCACACAACCATAAGCCAGGGTTTCTGGCTTCTTGTGGTTTGCCATGAAGGAGCAGCATGTGTATGCATACTGCACAATCACTCCAGTGAATGCAAGTATGAAAATAAAAAAGCCATGATTTGTTGTTATTTCCAAACCAGGGATCAGTTTGTTTCTCCCTAGCCAGCTACAATCCATAAACCAATATGAATATTTTGCTTAAGATGGGCTAGCAATCATGGCTTGTTGAGGAGAAACAAACAACCACCCCAGATTGGGACACAATATTTCTTAAATGATTTTTGCTGCTGAAAATTTTCCATTCCACATGTTCATTAGCAGCAGTGAATGGAATTTTTGTTTGTTTGTTTTAACTTCCAGGTTCTTAGCTTTGTTTACTAAAAACAAGTAAAATAAACCTGATAAATTAGAGCAATAGTTCTGAAACAGAGCTAATCAACCAACCCAATTGCATACACACAAAGTAGGCAGTTACTGAAACAAACAAGTTTCCTTTCTTACCAATTGTTGCACAGTTGGGTTTCACTTTCCTGTTCCACCACGGCAGCCATCGCCCTGCTGTTCAAGGAACTAAGGAATGGAGAAAGAAGGGCACTATCTTTTTGTTTCCCACGCATGCTTACTCATTCCCTTCCTACTCAGAAACCCTTTCACAGAGGGCTCCTCTAGTGCTTATCAGCAGGATCCCTTCTTGTCCCAAGAGTTTAAGCAGCAGTCAAACAGCCCTTTTGACAGCATGATTGCCCTGAAACCAATTTCATCTCATTGAAGCCCACGAGCTTAAAGGAAAGACAGACATGCTTAAAGAGCTGTGAGTCTCATCACTGCTTGCCAATTTATGCTTTCACACAGAGTTGGAAGGAAAGCTGCAACATTTCTTTTTTTAGAAATAGCACAAACATTGACAAATCCATCGTTCTATTCCACAGACTCGACATAGTCCTGCATGGACCATTGTCACTGAACCTTCTAGAACTCTATGAGGTGCATGAGGAATTCTCTCATTCTCCCCTCAGCTAGGTCTCTTCCTCCATGCCTAACCTTGTGTTTATGCTGAATGATGAGGAGACTGTGTCATATGGCACTCTTTTGTGAAATGTGAATGAAGCACAAGATACTTCCAAAAGTAGCATGCATTCTAAAACACTCCAATTTGAAAGGAAACCCTCAGGCAGCTTACCTGAGACAAGCTGACTAAAAAGAGCAGTACAGAACTCTGAGTGAAGGTGACTGATCAGATCCTCAGTGACTCTAAAAGGGTAGGGGAAAGCAAAATGTACTTTTGTGACACTTTCCTGTACATTTTAAAAGAAATTGTTGAGAATGCAAATATTTTAAGTTAGGAGACTACAATAGACCCACTCTCAACCAGGAACCATAATCCCCATACCTGCTTTCGGAGATGGGTATCTCAAACCATTGTGAAAAGAGAGGGGATGTGTGCTCAAGGGCTAAATATGCTCAGGATCTTTGGTAGGTGTGCATTATGTATAGGTGGAATCAATATTCACCCCATGCAGCTCTTCTGCCAGAGAGGATGACCAAATGTGAACCCTCTCTCACAGACCCAACTGCCTCCCTAAATACATCATCTCCTGTTTAGCCACTAGCTGTCACAGGGCAGAAATCTGGCACCATCACCACCCTGTACTTACAAGAGTTGGAGGTGAGAAACCTGGACATCATGTTTCTTTCTCTGGTGGCAAGTAATAAATAATAATAATAATGGCCTACGGCCTTGTTGTACAATACATTGAGTGCTATATAAACGCTAAATATTTTTCATTACAGCAACAATTTACAGCAGTTAAGAGTGCTTTGCACATACTATATAGTTACAGGAGAAAGAATCTGTTCTTATCTTTTAACAACATACGGGATGCTGCCTTCTATAGTTTAATGCCGCAATCCTACACATGCCTACTAGAGCAGTGTTTTTCAACCTTTTTTGGGCAAAGGCACACTTGTTTCATGAAAAAAATCACGAGGCACACCACCATTAGAAAATGTTAAAAAATTTAACTCTGTGCCTATATTGACTATATATAAAGTAATTCTCTTGAATTTTTCCCACGGCAAACCAGGCAACATCTCGCGGCACACTAGTGTGCCGCGGAACAGTGGTTGAAGAACACTGTACTAGAGAGCAACTCCCTCTGAATACAATGGGACTTCCTTCTTAGTAAACATGCTTAGGATTGTTCAGCGACAGGTACCTAACAGAAATAAAGCTTTTAAATAAAATTAACAAAGAATACACACCCAATCTGTGTGTGGTGTGAGGAGAAATATGAGAAACAGAAAACAATTTTTAGAAAAATCACACACAGAGAGTAGTATCAAAACTCCCCTGCCTTAGAGAAGGGCTTCTCCCCATCACCCCTTCTAGATTAAGTCTCCCCGGTTATTATGGGCTGGAGCAAGACTCCACCCGCTTTTTAGCTGGAGCTTGTAGCTTTCCTATGCGCAGTTGCTTTGCCAACCGGTTCTCCAACAAGCAGCCTCTTCTTCTGGGCCTTCAAGGGAGAGAGAGGGGCTGTCATGCACTAAGTAGGAAAAAAGAGAGACCTTGCGAAGGTCAAAGGGGGTGACCCTAAGCCCCCTCTGAAGAAGGGCAGGAGGATGAGGGTGACTCAGATACCTATTGTATTTATAACCTGCCTTTTTCTCCAAGGAAATTAGAAGTGGTGTTAAAGTGGTTGGGGTTTTTTTTGGCGGGGGAGGCAGAAGGATGTCCTCAAATAATGAAGGGCGGTATATTAATTTATATTAATATCTATGAAGGGCGGTATATTAATTTAATAAATTAATAGAATAAAATCATCATAGAACAATGCAGAATATTTTAATTATTGCATAAACTTTATACACCGCCTGATGTAAAGCGCTTTGCCAAAAGAACAGAATAATGGGGTTGCAGTAAAAAAACAAACCCCAAAATTAAAACATTCGAAAAATGTTATTAAAATTATATGTATATGCATAATAGCAATAGCATGGCCCGCCCTTCGTCCTTAAGGTCCCGGGGCAGGTGAAAACATTAGAGAACAAAACTGAAAGGGAGTTTGAAGCGACTCCCAACCGGAGCATTAAGAGGGTCCTAAACACCGACGCCCCTCCCCATATTTCCTCGCAGAGAGGCCCCGTTTCCAGACCCAGAGGGAGGGATATACCTACCAATGCTTCCCTCACGGGCTTCGGCCGCTCCTTCCACTTCTTCTCCGCCTCAACCCGCTTCCCTCACAAAACGCAGGCAGGATCCCGAAGCCGCCTCAGCGCTTCCTAACCCGCCCTCCGGATCGCGATTGGACGGCGGCGCCTCGCCGGTTGGCCTGCTCCGAGCTCTTATTGGCCGGCGGACCTGCCAAACGGACCGGCTTCATCCTACCGCTCTTCCGATTGGTCCCTAAGGGTGCTCGTTAATCGCGTGGAGCAGGGAAGCGGGTGTCCCGCCTCCCAGCTTCTTCTCTTTGCTCCTCCCCCTCCCCACCCTCATTCGCCGCTCTCGGCTCCGGCCGGGTGACGTCACAGCGCGCGCGCGCAGTGCCCCTTTCCTCTCGCCCTGACTCCTGATTGGCCGGCGGCAGGGAGAGTCGCCGGAGGGGAATCCCGAGGCGCCGGAGCGCAGCTACCGCCTCTCCCGCGGAGCGGCGCCCTTTCGCAGGCAGGCTTGGAAATCGCACTGTTCGCGCAGGGCAGGATGCGGAGCAGCCGCGTGTCGGGGAACGCTGTTCGGGAAATTGGTTTGCGCCTCTTCCCCTTGATTTCCTACCTGGGGAAGTGAAAGCGTCTGCTCCTGTTCCTGGTTCCAGCTGCCTCTGCCCTTGACCGGGATATTCTTCTCGTTCCCACTCCCTCACCTCCGTTCTGTTCCCGGCAGGCGCTTGGTTGGCCGCTGCGAGAACAGGACGCTGGACTGAATGGGCCGCTGGTCAGACCCAGCAGGGCTCTTCGTTTGGGCTGACCAAGGTGTGTATGTGTTTTTTTTAGAAGACACATCACAGCCTGTCTTCGCATGCAGGGAAAGTCCCTAATTGACTCACTGAGGGTTTGTGAAACGTCAGCTGCGTCACTTGGTTTAGTAGGCCAGTTGAAGCCGTTTCCGGGGGTTTGGCTGCTGTCATAGAGTCAGAATTATAGAGCTGGCCTGGAAGGGACCTCGAGGGTCATCTAGTCCAACCCCCTGCAATGCAGGAATCTCAACAGGCAGTTTCCCCTCCAGTTGGAAACCATACCGGACCCTGCTTAGCTTTGCAAATGTGCTAGCAGATTTATTGTTGCACCACTAACATGCTGGCAGCTTCTACTGGTGAGAGCTGAGTTCAGAATGGACAAACTACCCCAAAAGGGAGCATGATGTGTACCCCACCAGAGGCAATACCCCTCTCTTAATACAATGCATAACATAGTAAAAAGCAATACCCTCCCAGAGTTTAAAAGGCCATATATTGTTTAATTAGCCCAAGGCATGGGGCAAAAGGAATGTTTTTTGCCTGGCACCCAATGATACGTAACAAAGGCGTCAGGCGAACATCCCTTCTACGAATTGTAATGGACTGTGCTAGGTACTGTACGGATTTTAATAGCATTTTTATTGCTGATATTGTACTTTATTATTTCACAACTTGAATTCCATAGAAAACAAAGCTAAAACAAGAACTACAATTACAGGTAGGTAGCCGTGTTGGTCTGCCATAATCAAAACAAAATATAAAATCAAAAATTCTTTGTAGTAGCACCTTAGAGACCAACTAAGCTTTCGTGTGCATGCACACTTCAGATACACTGAAACAAGAACTATGAAGCTAACAGCAACAAGTACAAAATTTTTCTGTTTTTGAACCACAGAGTCCAGGGGAAAGCGCGAACGCAGTCCCCCACTACCACAAATTATGCAGTCGAGTTTCCCGCATTTGGGGAAATCGCAGGGGTCAGCACACCCGCAGTGCAATGGATGAGCCTCACCCTGGGAAAACCACCTTTGTGATCATGGTATCTCCCCTGCCAGGTAAGTATGAATTGAAGTGGCAAACACGCTTCCTGGCCCTCATTCTCTCTGCTACTGAGGACACAGCGACCTCCATTCTGCAGCCCCAATAAGCTCGATCCTGCAAAGCAGCCGTGCTCCCAGGTCCCCATTGGGCAGTCTAGTGTTTCGGGGTGCCCTGTAACCCCCGGTCTGCACCCTGGCTGTTTCTCCCACAATGCTGCAGGGCATGCATATTTGCATACGTGATTGCGTCTCTCCGTTGCCTCCCCCACAGGCCGGGTGTCGCTGCCACTGAGAGTCCATGAGGTGGAGCTAAGGCATCTCTTTCTGCTCACATCCTGGAAAAAGCGTTCCGTCCTTATATCCACCCATGTTGCTATCACTACGAAACAGGACTGGCTTTGCTTTCTACAGTGTGAGGAACTGTGTCTATTCTGATGCTGCTGGACCTTCGTTTCCATCATCCCTGATGGCTGGGGCTGATGGGAGTTGAAGTTCAACAGCGCTGGAAGGGATGCGGGTTGCTCATCCCTCATTTGGTGCATGCCATTTTTTGGACATTGCTTGATTTGTTGCACCTTAGGGCTTTATGATGGGGAGGGGATGTCTGACTTTGTTTAATTTCCCTTCTGACAGCTCAGTTTCTGACTTTAACTTTTACAGTACCACTGAATTCTTTATTGCAGAGCAGAGAAGTAACCAAGAGCTTCTCATTCCCAGTTCAATCACCCACCCTCATTACAAAAACCACCGGTGGGAGATCCAACACCAGGCAGGCCACTCACCTCCCATGCCTTTTTGGTGGGTGTGCAGATGTTCTGAAGGGCCTTAGAAGAATTGCATACAGGATAAGATCAAAGCAACTGGAATTTGAACTCATCCATCCTGCTATTTAATGATGTTCCCCAAATCACTGCCTTCCCAATCTGGGTTTTCTCATACCCTCTCCTTTTTGGAAGATCCCTGGTATGAGAAAATAATTCAAAGTGCTGTTTCAACCTATGAAGTGCAAACAGTTTGAGACCAAGCTACCCATTTCTGCCATATAATCCTTTATTTATTTTGTGTTCTTTTTTTAAGTTGTAAACCCCCACATGATCTTCATGTGAAGGGTTTTTTTTACTAAATAAATAAATAAATGTTGGTTTGGTTGTCCTCATTGCATCGCCACAGGAATGAGCTGCAGCAAGTGCAAGGAAGGCTCTTATGTTCCCCTCTTCTGCCAATATAGCTTCAAGAAGGTGATCAGAATCTTCCACTTCTATTTTTGGTTATCAATGAAATGACATACACAATGTGAAGAAAATTGAAAGACGGCATGAGGGAAGAGGTTGCCTACCCTCTTTCATAATACAAGGACCAGAGGTGGAAGAACTAAATGGTGAAAGGACTAGCACAGACAAAATGAAGCATTAATTTGCTCAGCACAGAGTAACACTATAGAATTAGTGACCAATACAAGCCTGGTTGGCTTTAACAGGATTTGGCAAATTCATATGGCCAAGGTCCATATCAGAGGCAATATGCGCCCACATTTTGAAATTAACTTGCCCCAGCAATATAGCAACTACTAACGGGCATGTTTCCATTGCCTGCTAAAAATGCTTCTCTTTGCTCAGGTGCTCCCAGACCATTGACGCCTTTTTCCAGCTGACACTTATGCTGTAATGTTGGTGCTTTATTGTTTTCCTGTAAGCCACCTTGGTTTTAGAAATGCTTTTAATTTAATAAATAACCATTAAGGATTTCCCTTTGACTCAAGCTGAAGAAAAAAGCAATAAGCTACAGCAGGAAATTCCAGCTGTAATTTGATACCCAACTGCTGCTGATTAAGCGCCACATGGTAGTAGGACTGCATCCAGCAGTAAACCACAGGTGCTAACAATGCACCCTCAGTTTTCATTCTGTGCAAGATGCAAACTGAGACCCAAGATCCAGTGCTGTAAGATTTCTTTAAGGGGTTAAACAGCCCCTTAGAAATCCCAGCTCAGACACAAAGCACCCCATGGCAGCCCCCCCCCCACAATACTTAAGGGTGTGCATGCAATACCATTTACTGAAGCTCTACTGCGTTGCCACCATAGAATCATAGAATTGGAAGGGACCCCGAGGATCTATTCCAACACCCTGCAAGGCAGGAATCTCAACTAAAGCATCCATGACAGATGGGCACCCATCCTCTGCTTAAAAACCTCCAAAGAAGAAAAGTCCAGCATCTCTCGTGGAAGTCTGTTCCAGTCAAACAGCTCTTATGGTCAGAAAGTTATTACAGTACTGATGTTGCTTGCTCCATCTTCCATGTGATAGCCCATTAAATATTTGGAGATGGCTATCATACCTCCTCTCAGTCTCCTCTTTTTAAGATTAAACATACCCAATGCCTCAACCATTCTTCATAAATCTTGGTCTGCAGACCCTTGATCATCTTGGTTGCTCTCCTCTGCACATGTTCCAGCTTGTCAATATCCTTCTTCAATTGTGGTGCCCAGAACTGGACAGAGGACTCCAGGCAGGGTCTGACCAAGGTGGTATAAAGCAGGACTATTATTTCCCTTGATCGGGACACTATATTTCTGATGTCTTTGAGAAACACCACTGGTTTCTGAAGCCATAATCTGGTGTTTGATGCTAGCCACAACCCATGTGTTTCATGTAGTTTCTTGAGAAATACTGCTGATTGATGAGTTTACTCTCCAACCAGCTTCTATCCGATTCAAACTCTCATGCTGGGGTTAAGCTGAAGTGTGTACATTTGAGACAGCTGTTACACATGCACAGATAAATTGTGCATGCGCAGACAGCAGCTTCATTGAATAGAGTTTGGGGAGATGCTGCAAGTGCAGCAAACCAATCAGGTAATGGGGTGCACAGGAACATGAAACATATCTTGAAACATAGTGGGAGGTTGACAACCACCTCCTCGTTTTTTAAGCTACTAAAGCGAGCACTCTTACCTCACAGTGCTGTTGTAAGGGTCTACATATGCTACCCTGAGATCATTGGCGGGAGGAAAATCTGATTAAAAGGCCAAGAAAGGAAAACATGGCTTGAAACAGTCATCACCACCATAGGAGCCAACTCCTAGAGGCAAAGGAACCTCCATAAAATATTTGAAGGGGCTGGGTCCCCCCCACCCCAAGTTGATGGGCATTGCCATTCAAATGGTGTTTACCGCAACTTGTGATTGATTACCTGCCCCTCCCCCAATATTTTATTCAAGTTGGCATCCCTGATCACCACTATCTTAACAATCCTCACAACCACCCTATGCTTGGCAGGGGGTTGGACTGGATGGCCCTTGTGGTCTCTTCCAATTCTATGATTCTATGAATCCCTGTACAGTAGGGTATGATTATCCTCCTGTAATAGCTGTGAATGAAGGACAACTCCAGGCGTTTGTTTAGCCACAAAGCCCCATGGGTGACCCTGACAATTCACAGGGCTGTTGCAAGGATAAAAGAGTGGGGGATACGTCAGTTTCCCAGCTGAAGGAGGTTGGTTAGTAGAATCTGATAGATGAACCAACCAGCGTTCGAAACTCCCATTGTTCGAGGCAATCGTTTTATGATAAGGAATTTCATTAGTTTCTGAGCTCTGGGCGCAGTGGTGCGCCTAAGATTTCAGATTAAAACTGCAGAGTGGAAGGAAAGGAGGACCTTTATTCTGCCTCCTTACTTCCAGCGACTCTCTGAAGACTGGAGAAGGGACCCTCTTAATAATATTATGGGGGGTGGGGGTGGGCAGGGGAAGCACAGCTTTTTTTGTTTTGCAGTCTTCAGAGGAGAACTAGACCATGTGAAAAGTGAACATAAGGTTTTAGCTGTGTTTCATTCATTTTCAGCTTTGTATTCTTGTTACAAAAAAAAGTGCGCCTAGACAGTGCCCATAACCTAGGTTTAAGGTGCCATTTAGCTCCTAGCCTTCCTATCTTCAGCTTCTAACACCGAAACCAACACAGCCTGGGTCAACAGCACCAAATAACTTTCTGCCATTGCTGCAACAACCGCGCCTGGCGAGCTGTTCCTTAGTCATGGGGTGGCAGGGAAGGCTAAGAGGGGCTGCCGCTACCTCCTCTTTGCCTGCCTCACACCTGGGTTCAAATCCACTCTCAGCTCCCTGAGAGGCCTACCTCCAGTGCAGGATTTAATTAAAGGGAAAAGGGAAAAAACTGGATGTACATTTCCAAAATGTAAGATAAAAAAACAAATAAAATAAAACCTACATACAGCAAAAGTGTTTTGTGTTGTGTAAGCTCATATGATCTCTAAGTAATGGGCCCCGCCTGCTAGCCTGCTCCCTAAAATATCACTGGTTTGCTCATTTCTATATACAGTGGTACCTCAGTTCTCAAACTTAATCCGTTCCGGAAGTCTGTTCCAAAACCAAAGTGTTCCAAAACACTTTCCAAAAGCGCTTTCCCATAGAAAGTTATTGCCAAATGCCAATGTGTTTGCATTATTAAGTTTGCTAATGAATAAAAAATAATTTTAGGTTAGAGCTTAATAATTATTTCACTATTCATATACTTCTTCTTAATTGTATTTCACTATTACTGTAATAACTTCTTAATTGTATTTCAGTTCAACAATTACTTTGATAAAATACATATTTTTGTTATGTGCAAATGGCTTTAGATACCTATTAGGTGCATAAATTACCATATACTGTAGCGTATATTCAACACACACAAAAACAGCGACAATTTGTTGTTGTCAAAGGACAGCTGGACATATAAAGGGCCCCATTACCTTCAGTAGCTTAGGGCCTCATCAAAAACTAAATCCGGCCCTGCCTACCTAGCCCAGGTGCTTGTGAGGGGCCAGGAGGACACCACTCCCCCCTCAATACAGCCCACCTCACAGGGTCGTTGTGAGGAGAGTTGCCCTAAACGAGGCCCTTCAGGCAACAACGATGCCAATGACGCGGCTCGCTGAAGGGAGCTCGCTTACCCGCCTCACAACCTGAGGCGGCGGCGGCGGCGCCTCAAGGCCCACGAGGGAGGCCGACAGGGGAGCGAGGACGCCCGCTAAGCGCCGCCTCCTCCTCGCCGGTCTTGGCCCCCTCGGAGCGCCTCGCCTCAGCCTCAGCCCGGCCCCTTTCCCTCACACGGGCCCGCCCAGGCCCGGCCGGCTGGCTGGCTGTGGCGGCAGCGGCGGCGGCGGCTGCGCGCTGCGGTTCTGCGCTCTCATCATGGCGGCGGCGCGGGGCCATGTGCAGGACCCCAACGACCGGCGCCTCCGGCCCATTTACGGTACCGACGCCGCGGGCGTGGGGGGGGGTTCCCCTCCCTCCTCTTCTCCCTCCCCCTCCCCTCCCCTCTCCCTAGCGCGCGTGGCTCCGTCCTAAGCGCGGGGCCGCGCGTGCCCTTTCTCCCGAGGCCGCCCCCCCCCGCCAAAAGACGTTCCTACCCTTCGCCGCCCCCTCATCTCCCACCCTGAACCAGCGTCCCCCTCCCCACATGCTTGAACCTTCCCGCCTTTTTCACCTGCTCCCCCCCCCATCTCCCCTCAGAGACCCTAGTTTAAGGTGGGGGGGGGTGGCGGGAGGAAAAGAACCGAAACAGGCGGGTGCCTCCCCCCCCAAAATCAATCTTATTGTGGTACGAGGCAGGGGGGGGGGAGGTTAAGCAGGGACACCCCCCACCCCACCATAATGTCCATCGTTGTTGTGGTATTGGAGGGTGGGAAGGAATGCCGTCCCCTCGTGTTCACCTCTATTGTGGCATTTGGGGGGGCGCGTTCATCAGGTACCCCCATGTTTGGGCTTCTGTGTGGTATTGTGGGCTCAGGCAGGTATCACCAGGTTTGCCATTGTGGGATTTGGCGGGGTTTGTGGGATTTGTTCACCTTTAGTGTGGCATTTGCTGGGGGGGGGGTGGGGAAAGGCTGAGCAGAAACACACACACACAAACCCCAATATTTGTCCCGGCCTTCGTGTGGATTCTAGTGGAAGGAGCTGCCGAGTTCATTACAAACCCTGTGAGGAAGAAAAGGGAGATTTTGGGGGTCTTACACACGTGTTCAGAAGTTCATCATATCCTGACCATTCCCTTCTCCAGGAGGAGATGGTGGGTTTGGGACCCTCTTCCCCCCAACTCCCTATTCTGGACTCAGCAGGGTCGCAGGCTAATGGTCTAAAACCATTTCTTAATACAGTATATCATTAGCTGATAGTCTGGGGCTTCATACATTTATGCTTTTAAAGAGACAGGTGGTGCTGTGGGTGAAAAAGGGGGTTTCAGCACTGCACGGATCCTTATTATAGCATTCATGGAGCCAAGACGGAGAAACAGAAGCTTATGGTCCTGTTTTTCCTAACAGTAGATTTGCTAGGCTGGACTGAGCAGGGGGCAAGGATTGCATGACATTCATGCGACCAGTTGCCACAAATTTCATATCCTTGTTAAACTAGAGGAGGGAGATATGAATTGTAAAGTCTTGCCTGCTTGTGTGGCTTACTTAATGTGGCTTGGTGGTGGTGGTAGCAATGGCTTTGTCGTTGCTGTTAATTTTGAGGAGTGTGTGATGCTGGCATCTTTGATCTCATTGAGTAGTATGGGTGTAGCAGGCCCCCCCTTTTTTGTGCAAAACTTTAGAGTATTGGACCAGATCACACTTCCAAGCCCCCTCAGTATTGCCTTTGATGTAGTAGTGAGAAACAATCTGAAAAAGGGCATCACTATCCAACCCTCACTGGTGCCCTGCTACAGTCCATGAAAGGTTTGATATGTCTGGATTACAAGTCCGCAAGAATAATTTATTGATCAGGATAACTCCACATCATATTTAAACAACACTACACATGCAAGCCTCTCTTTTGCTGTGTCTAAAACTTGATCCAGCTTTTACAGGCAGTATCCTTTTTAGGTGCGCCTGAGATGTGCATGACCACGCTTATTGCGCCAAACCCAAACATGACCCGAAAACGTCACAAAAGGAGGCAGAGTGGGATGTTTGCAGGCTTTCCCCAATGGTGTTTCGAATATACACAATTTAACTTAAACGTGCCTTGGAATGTAACCCCTGTGTAAATTGGGAGTCGCCTGCAATCACTTCCTTGCAGGATATGCATATGTTATATTCCTTATGAAATCTATTGCTACTTTTTACACATTTTCACTTAACGGTATGCTGAATGAAACCTTTACATTATGTGCATCTCTCAGGTGAAAACACTTGGAGACCAGTTGGAAATTAGTCAGGCGCCAGAAATCTCCACATTAGTCTTAGTCCATTGTTAATAATATCATTTCCATTTCCAGTGTGTGTTTCTCCTTCTTGCACTGAGACAAATGAGCAAGCTACAGTCAAGCAATGCAGTTCAGATTGTGGAATTGTAGCGTTGGAAGGGATCCCAAGGGTCATTTAGTCCAACTCCCTGGTGAATAGGCATTCCGTTGCGGCGACTGCAACCTACATTCACGGTGCCATTTGGCACCTAGTTTATATACCCAAGTTTCTAACAGTGTATGGAGAACCTTCACTTTTCGTTAGGCAGTGACCACATTAATTTTGGTCGCCCCCTACTCCCCCATTGTAAACTTTAAAAGTTGGTTGTCTGGGTAGGATCCTACTGCTTAAGGAAGCTACCGGTACTTTGTACCGTAATACTGTATTCCAATATTTTTTGTTAACTCTGCTGAGTTAAATATGCATTCTGCTTGTCAAAAGATGACCTTTGTAATGCTTCAGGATAATATTTTAGTTTCCTGTTAATTATGTTGCTTTGAATGTATACTTTATATTTGACTTCCTTCAGTAATGTTTTATTCTGGATTGTTTTATTTGGTGTTTTAATGTAGGTTGTAAACTGCTTTGAGATAGTTTTCTTAAAAATATACAGCAGCATAAAAATGAAATGAATAATTTTAAAAAATGTGTTGGATGCTGCTCCTTTTCAATCTGTTTTAGGAATATTGGCTAGGAACTCAGGTTGCTTTGTTGTACTGTACATGGTACTTGGAAATGCTGGGAAAGGAAGATAAAATGCTGTACAGTACTTGGTTTGAGAGTTTTTTAAATGCACTGAAGAAAGTTTAAATGCACTGAAGAAAGTTTTTTTTAAAAGCACTGAAGAAAGTTAAGAAGCAGTTCTTAACTTGCCAATATGAAATGCTAGTCAAGAGTCTTTAGAAGAACTGCTTTGGGGGCAGAACCGGTGCAAACTTCATGGTTTAAGATGTGACTATACAGGCACAAATGTCCATAACATTTCTGCACTTTGAATGAATTCAATGGAATGGTGTGTAGCCAAAAGGTTCTATTAGTACCAGGTCTGAACCTAATTCTGCTTGATTTTAAACCTGAAGAGCTGCCTCTGCCTTTCAAAAGAAAAACTCCTTCCACTTCAGCCTGTGCAAATCTGTTTCAAAGATGTGGTCTGAAGTTCTGTGTGTTCAGTTCTTTTGAGTGTGTGCATGTGCATGAAGTTGTGCCTCAGTATAGGATGTGTTTTTGAGTTGGAGCCTTGATCAGTTACCGTATGATGGGAAATTAAGTTTGAAAACTAGGTTTGAAAACTAGGTAGGAGAGGTAGTTTTTTTAATTTCTTAAATGACGTATTTTTAGTGTCTTAATTTTCCACAAGTAGTTTCTGGTAATACTCCTTAAAACAAACAAGTCACATACAAAAATATATATTTTGACAAGCAACAATCTGCATTGTATTTGGACCTTATAAAGACCTACTGGGCTTATTAGAAGCACTGATAAGTATTTAATTTATTTGTTATTACCAGTACATTTAAACCCCACCTTTCCTGCAAGGAGCTTAAGGCAATATACATGGTTCTGCTCCCCATTGTACCCTTACAACAACCCTGTGAGCAGTATTCAAAATTTGCCAGGTGCGTTTTGTTACTGGCGCTGGTCTGATTGCGACTATGTTGAGGTTTCTGAGTGCCAGGTTGGCAACTGACATCTCCATTGAGACAGCTGACTTATGTGCAACAAAAGATGTGTGCCTTGATCTTCTACACTGCCGCACACATCATGGACCCCTTGCTGGGCATTGTTGTAAGAGCAAGCTACAGTCAAGCAATGTAGTTGAGATCATAGAATTGTAGTGTTTGAAGGGACCCTGGGTGTCATCTAGTCCAACCCTCTGGCAAATAGACATTCCAGTGGTGGTGACAACTGTGCCATTTGGAGCCTAGCTTATATATTTTAGTTTCTAATGATGCTTGTTAGGTAGGCCGCTAGGCTAAGAGGCAATGAATGGTCCAAGTAAGCTTAATGTCTGAGTGGGAATTTGAATGCTGGTACCCTACTTCTTGGTCCAACACCCTAACCACTACTCCATACTTGCTCTGTAATAATAGAATTTGTGTCTCTTATCCGAGTTCCTTAAGGCAGCTTAGAGATAAACAAAACATACAATATCACAATACAAGTTTTTTTATTGCATAAATTAAATCTCGCAGACACCCACCAAGAAAACCCCTTTGAACACAAGTCTGGGTAATAATAATAATAATAATAATAATAATAATAATTTATTTGCACCCTGCCCATCTGGCTGAGTTTCCCCAGCCACTCTGGGCGGCTCCCAATTGAGTGTTAAAAACAATACAGCATTAAATATTAAAAACTTCCCTAAACAGGGCTGCCTTCAGATGTCTTTTAAAAATAGGATAACTGCTTATTTCCTTGACCTCTGATGAAAGGGCGTTCCACAGGGCGCGCGCCACTACCGAGAAGGCCCTCTGTCTGGTTCCCTGTAACCTCACTTCTCACAATGAGGGAACCGCCAGAAGGCCCTCGGCGCTGGATCTCAGTGTCCGGGCTGAACGATGGGGGTGGAGACGCTTCTTCAGGTACACAGGACCGAGGCCGTTTAGGGCTTTAAAAGTCAGCACCAACACTTTGAATTGTGCTCGGAAATGTACTGGGTAAAACACAGAACAGTCCCATTCAAAGATGTGGCAGCTGCAGTAAAAATGTCACCTAGCTACTGGCTGAGGAAAAGCACGTTAACTATAAAATATTAAAAATTTACCTGTTGTTTTTTTTACCTTGTGCAGAAAAAAAAATGTAAAGTGAGTAGCAAGCTCCTCAGAGAGAGCATTCCACAGGTGGGATGGAAGGCACCATCTAGAAGGCTCCATCTCTTGCTGCCACCCTCAAAATTTAAACAAGAGGGAGTACTTTCAGAATGTCTCTTTGTAGATGACTTCGAGCCCCATGTAAGCTTTCTTCAAGTCCTAGGGTCTCAAGCTGTGTAAGGCTTTGTAGGTTAGAGCCAGCAGCATCCTGAATTGAGCCCAGGAGCACAGTGACAACCAGTTTAATATCCTGATGACAATAGGGTTACTGTGGACTGGGTAGCCTGGATAGACTGTATATTCTAAGTCACAAGTAAGTCCCATTAATTTCAACTGGATGAGCTCAAGTTTGTTTGCAGTTTTTATTTATAGGTCTTTGAAAGTTGGACCATAGTTTTTAGTTATGTACAATCAGGAGTACCTTGAATCAAATTCTGCTTCCATTGTGTAAAGATTTTCGTGTCTTATCTACATGAAACAGCCAGCTTGTAATGAAACACAGAGAGATATGTAAATGCTGTTGGTTAGAATAAGATGTTGCCCTCCGACTATGAATTGGACATGTGAACATAGTTGCAGAGTTTGCAAAGGCAATTGTCTCCGGGGGAAACTAATGTAAATGTTTGGACATGTTCTTATTTTTTTCACTTTTCACCAACAGTTCAGCTTCTTTGATGAAAGTTAAGCATCTTTTACATTTGCTGTTTGCCTTTTATCTTAATTGCTTATATGTTGTACAGAAGCTTAATGAAGTTGTACTGTATTCCCCAAAGTCCTCCACCCTTAGGATGATGTCTAATACTCTGTTCTCAACAATTTGCCATTCTGGTAGCTGAGCTAATTCTGTTAGAACAGAGGGTGTTGGCAGCGTTTTAGAGAAACCTGGTGAGGTTGTCTAATCATACTCTATGCATCCATTTATATTTCTTGTGGACTGCCACTTTTCCAATTGCTCCATAAAGTTTTTGTTATTAAAAATATACTGGAGCTTCAGTCATCCAGTGATGTCCATATTGTGTGATCTCGGGTAAACCAATGCTGAGCACCACAACTTTAAGCCAGTGCTTCCACCACAACACAGTGCCTATTTTAATGTTTCTGCATGAAGCTCATGCTCTCTATGTTGTCTTGGAGCTAAGAGTAAGAACCAGAATGCAATATAGTATTTGCCACCTGAGCCACATGCTCCCCCTGTTCTTTCAGGCAAGAGACAAAGGGATGCAGGAGGCTGCTATGATCCATTTGTGGACCATCCAGGCTAGTCTCCTTCCTGTTGGGTGTCCATCGCCTTCTCCCATTGCCTTAGGTCATGGGTAGGCAAATGTGTGCTTTTATTTAATATGCATCTCTGGGTTATTTGTGGGGCATAGGAATTTGTTCATCCCCCCCCCCAAAAAAATATAGTCCGGCCCCCCACAAGGTCTAAGGGACAGTGGATCGGCCCCCTGCTGAAAAAGTTTGCTGACCCCTGCCTTAGGTCAATCCTTTGCCTGCTTTTAAAAATGGAGCAGTATTTCATTTGTGCTCCTCCTGAATGCTAGCAAAACTGCTGTTAATTATTTGCTTGTCCATTACCATCTTGTTTTGCTCCTCTTTGGGTCACTCCTGAAGTACTCATTTATGAACGTCTATTGAGGGCTATTTTTTTGTACCCAGCTCCTATATATAGTCAGTGGATAGAGAGGAATTGAGTTCTCATCAGCCATAAACTTGGGCAAGTCCCTGTCCATCCCAGCTCTGAAAGTTGCAGTACTAGCCTCTTACTGAGTAGTTGTGATGATGAACCAAATAAAGGTGGCAAATCCCATTTGATGTATACATAAGAAATGGCAGTAAGGCTAACGCCCCTCTGTGTAATAACCCTTTAAAAAGCATCCGTAAGGTTCTTCATGAGAATGCCTTGCTGGGACAGATTAAGGTTGATCCAGTTCAGCATTGTGACTTTATAATGACCAAGAAGATGACATGGGAAACTTCAGTAACTGCTGTTCCCTCTTCCCCTGCATCCAGAAGTCAGAGAAACACTGCCATTGATCATAGAGGCTTGCCATCACTATTACCCATTCAAAGAATTATCTTCCCATAATTTTTCTATTCCTTGAGTTTATTTTAAAAACCCAACATAAGCTGGTGGTTGTCGCCATGTGCTGCTGTAATAGCTTTCACAAGTTAATTTTTATGTTGTGTGAAGAGCTACCTTGGATGGTTTTCTCATCACCTTTGGAATTGATTGGGTAGATTCTGACATCTAGTGTTGTGCAGGAAAGTCAGGAAGAGGGGGCAGATAAGTTATCCATTCCATTTACAGCAGTTATAATCTTAAATACCTCTATCATATTATTCTTTTCTCATTCTTTTTTTCTTGTTTTCCTCTAAACTAACCTAAACGTGAAGACACCCCCTCAGAAAATCAGTGTGCAGTATTTATGTATTTTATTTAGTTCCTAAAATTTATACACTGCTTGATTGTAAAAAAGTGGTTTACAAAAAAATTAAACAAAAAAATTATCACAAAGAATAACCATAAAAATAATGTTTGTGGTTTCCCCCTTTCCTACATTAGATTACCTTGACAATGGCAATAATAAAATGGCAATCCAGCAGGCAGACAAGTTGCTGAAGAAACACAAAGACCTTCACTGTGCTAAGGTAAGCTCAGAGTTTGTTTGTTTTAACATGCTAAAAAGTCAGTGTGTTCAGTCTTAAATAAACAAGGCAAGGCTCTTCTCTTTAGTGTTGCATTGCTAGTATAGGGTGGGGGATTTGAAGCCCTGGGAATTGAAGACAGCCCTCTAGACCGCTCTGTCTCACACTTGGGACTCTCCCAGGGCCATATCCCTCATTGGCACTGCTCTGTGCCTTCCTCAGGTGCTTTTGCCTGACTGGAATATGTCCTTGAACTGTGATAATGCCTCTTGGTTGTCTGTAGAAAGCTTTGACTTCTACATGGCTGGAATGTAGGTAAGAGTCAAATCCACTGCTCCACCTACTTTTGGATCTGGCCCCACCCAATCTGGCCCTATTAATCACTGGCATGTGGCTCCTGAAAGGTTGCCTATGTGGGAATGTGACTGAAAGGAGGTTCTGATCCCTGGTCTGTTCTGGAAAAGAGGGATGTTTTCTGCCATGTTTACCCTTAGCCATCATGGGACACATGGGGGTGGGAGCGTGATTGTGCTTTGACCACCACCAGTGCACAACTACTTCTTCTTTTTCAGCTTAACCCGTGTTACTCCAGCCTTTCTGTTCCACAAACTCACAACAATAAGGTCAACTTTGCTGCCATGTTAGTCGAGCTGTTGAATAGCAACAGAGCAAAAGTTAACATTTTTTCAACTTTTGCTTCTATCTACATTGACGTGGCTCAGCAAAACAAGGCAATTAGGGTTGGTCAGTTGACCAAGTCAAACATACTTAAATATTGTCACATGGTAGGTATAGGACTAATTACAAGAGGAGTGAGGAACCTCTGACTTGCAGGTGACATCTGGCACAGAACAGATCCCAGTGTGGCCCAGGAAACAGTTTCCCCCACACACTTGGTGTCAGATATAGGGCATGTATGGAAATGGCTGGATTGGTTGCCTGCCTGGCCAAGTTCCCCATGGGGAACTTGATTAGGCAGCCAATCTCTGCAGAAAACAGCTTTGCCAGCTGTGTGTGCAGCACTGGGGAAGTGGCAAGCATAGGGTTGACAAAGCCTCTTGCGCTGTGGTTCTCAAGTGACTTGACAGCCAGCTTGGAAGCACTGCACAAGGGAATTTTGACAGTTGGGTAATCTGTGGCCTTTGGGGGTGGAGAATGATAAGGCTCTGAACCACTGGGCCAAGAAGGTTTCCCCACCCCTACAATATAAAGAAGTCTAGGGCAGACATGCCTGGTGGGCTGTGTGTTAGAATTGGCTGGCAGTAGTGGCTGTACTATGGACAACACGTGTGTGTGTGTGTGTGTGTCCTCGGTATTTGGCACTATCTGCCAACTGATGCCCCTCCAAACACCTGGAAGAATAAGGTTGTTTTAATTCTCTGGAAGGGAAAACATCAAAGTCTCCACCTTCCAAACTTTGAGGAGAAGGGAATTCCAGGGACACAGCTGAGAAAGTTTTAAGTGCACCTTGTTAAATGCGGTATCCCCTTCCTACCCAGCTGCCCTTGGGCAGCTTATTAACGTGAGGCTTGCTCACTGTGCTCTTTCTATGAGATCTGCAACGGTAGGTATGTTGTGACCCCAACTTTTTATTACAGTGTTGGCTAGTGATTGTCTCAGAGTCAGAGCTTACTTAGATTTCCAAGTCTACTGTTAAGTTAACCAGATGTCCAGTGAACTAAGGCTGGGGTGGGGAACCTGTGGTCCTCCAGAGGTTGCTGGAACACACCTCCCATCTCCTTGACTGTTGGCAATACTGGCTGGGTGCGATGGGAGTTGGAGTCCAAACAACATTTAGAGGGTCATGGGCTCTTCATCCCTGAACTAAGGTTAGCAGGAGGTGCAGAAGAGAACATAAGAAGTTGCATTACATATAATAAGACCATTGGTTCATCTAGCTCAGTATTATCTACACTGACTGGCAGCAGCTGTTCAGTGCTTCAAACAGGCTTTTCCCAAGCCCACCTGGAGACATCAGAGGTTGAATCTCGGGCCACTTGCCTTCAGAGCATGTGCTCTGCCCGTGGGCTGCAGCTCCTTCCTTTGGTATGTGCTCCATTGTTGCCACCTGCCGAAACAATTCTGCCCCATTCACTGTGCAGCTGGATTCCTCCCCACCCCACCCCCCAATAGTGCTTCCTTTATATCGCTGCTGGGAAACCCTTTAAAAGTTGCTTCTTTGATCCATGTGCAGGTTTTGAAAGCAATTGGCCTGCAAAGAACCGGGAAGCAAGATGAAGCATTCACTTTAGCACAAGAAGTAGCTGCTCTTGAACCCACGGACGATAATTCGTTACAAGCTCTGACTATCCTATACCGGGAAATGCATCGGCGTGAGTTCTTTGGTTTTCCTTCCTGTTTCAGACGTTTCAGAGAATGCTGTTGCCAGTGTCCTGCTTACAACAGCAGTCCTGATTCAAAAGCACTACTGTGGCAGCCAGTCGGCAGCTAATTGATGGGGAGGGGTGGAGAGGTGGCCAGTTAAGCTGCGTTGTTCTCTAGACATAATGTTTCCCATAGTATTTAATTATGGGTTGTAGAAATTAGGAGGAGTGATGGTACAGGGTCCAGCTTTGATGGTGGCGAGCTCACCTAACAGTAGACACAACACTAGATTGCTGGGTCTTGCTGCCATTTTAATACTTTTACAATGCTTCAGACATAGCATCGCTCCAGGAGTAATTGGGGTGCAGGTAAACCAAGCAGTTTAGAGTGCTGGGTCAGTGGTTTTTGTTTTTGTTTTGTAAGGGGGGCCCCCAAGGCAGATATTGGGGCCCCAGCAGCTTCCCATGGGAGCAATGTGCTGACACCAGCGCTAGGGAAAGGATAAAGGTACTCAACACACAATCTGTGACAAAAGGCATGCAGAATGCTTTGTACATGCAAGTCTGGAAAAATCACAAGTGCCTGGCCACACAGGTCCCAACAAATCTGAGGACTCCCCACCCCTTACTGGGGCTGAAGCCTCATTAAAAAAAAAAAAAAAAAACTTTATGAAGGCTGTTTTGAGTTCTGTACTCTATACAATCACTTAGGGTTTGGGAGAAGTCTATAGGTCCTAACTAAACAAACAACCTTTTTCTTAAAATGTCTCATTTAGCGGAACTGGTCACAAAACTCTACGAGGCAGCTGTGAAGAAAGTTCCCAGCAGTGAAGAGTATCATTCCCACCTCTTCATGGCCTATGCAAGGGTTGGGGAATACAAGAAGATGCAACAGGTAATTTACCTGAATCGGAGCTAGCTCAATTTAGCTTGAGAGTGAATACACCCCTCAGAGAGGCAACTCAACCTAAGATCAGCCTAAAGATCTGTTGATATTCTATGATGTGTATATGTAAACCTATTAGTAATCCGTTATGGATAAAGTCTCCTATATAAGTTGTGTTTACATAGAATTGTAGAGTTGGAAGGGACCACGAGGGTCATCTAGTCCAACCCACTGCAATGCAGGAATCTTTTGCCCAACGTGGGACTCAAACCCACAAACCTGAGCTTAAAAGTCTCATGCTCTACCGACTGGCCATGTCCTCCACTCATAGAAAACACTTACTCCGAAACCTTTTTGAAAATTTGACTTCTTTGGTTGAAAATACTCATGATTTGAGGTGCCTTTAAGTGCTTCGCATTCACATTTAACCTGTAATGTTTGAAAAATGTGTAGAGACAGTGTCATTAATGTGATGGACCCATGAAATTAATTTATGGGCCTAGTCTAGCAAATCCTTTATCCTGTGAGTAGCACTACTTAAAAGCATGAATTGCTCTGTGCATTGATAACAGATGCATTCATATCAATATATGCACACTTAACTCAAAGGGTATAATCATCTTGTAATATCAGGCTTTGCAAATGTGCAAAATGCAAGTAGAGGTCTCTGTTGATTTTAGTGTATCCGCACCTGAATATGAGAGGGAGGGGTGTGTGTGTGAAGAGAGAAACACCTATATTAATTACGATGATCTAGCTTTGTGTTGAGTGCCATTATCATCAAAATTGAATCCAGAATTCGTTATTGTGGGGGAGCTGTTGTTCAGGAAACTTGTCCACCATTACTGATCTTCTCATTAAGGGACTCCTGAAATACTGCCAGAGTTTACTTGGAACATATTTTGATGGGTTCTGGTTTGTGAAAAAGAACAGTTTTCTGTTGTGGTTAACAGGTTTGAGCAAACAAGTCTTGCATTTAACACAATGGTACAAGAACTCAAAGACAAGTGAATTAGTCCATGGATAGTCAAACCGAAACCATTCCCCTCTCAGGTGTTTCTAATAAGAGCTTTCAGCGGGTCTCCTTTACCACAGGCTGTAGTATAATGAATCAAGCATTTAGGAAGGAATTATTTATACCTCCTTCTTTTTCAGGCTGGAATGGCACTTTATAAGATTGTTCCCAAAAACCCTTACTATTTTTGGTCTGTGATGAGCTTAATTATGCAGGTGGGTACAGTGTCTCAAGGGAGATAACAATTCCTTTGAAATAATTGCCCTTTTTCTGTTTTATTTTCTGTGTGAAGATGTTCAGTACGTTTTGAGGGTAGACTGTGTACTGCAAGTGCATCACACGTTGCCAGTATACTGCAAGTGTTATAAAGCAGAGTAGCCAATGTGGTACACTCCAGATGTTTTACTCCCAACTCCCATAGCCACTGGCCATGCTGGCTGAGACTGATGGGAGGCCCCAAAACATCTGGAGGACACAACATTGGCTACCCTTATCACAGAACTTGTTTGCAGGTGGGGACTGGGAGTTTGTCATCTTAGATGGGGCATGTTGTGAGATAACAGAAAATTCCAGGAGTCTTAACCAGATGCCCTTCAATACTCCCCCAAGTCATAGATGGATCACTCCTCCACTCCAAGTATGATTGTTGCAACTGAATATAATCTGTTCCCCGAGGGTATGAGAGGCATTGAGATGAGCTCACAGCCCGCCTCTCTGCCTCACTTGCTTCAGTCTATAATTGTTCTCCTAAATGAGTTGAGTTCTGAGGTTGTTACTTGAGATGTGACTATTGGTGTAAATCTGGAGTTCAGCCAAGCAATAGCCTTTCAAAGGCCGTTGGCAGAACTCTTTTGCAGTCTGTCTGAAATCAACAAGAACTGGCACATTGCATTACTAGTTCATTTTAACTGACTTAGCAATTCATTTTCTTCATTTTTTTGTGATGCAATCCCAGAACATAATCAAACTATTTCCTTGTGGGTGAGAGGAGCATGTTTACTGAGCAAAGCTTTCAACTAATTTTTTCTAAGTTTGCCAGAATGTTCACTTGTTTAACGGAACATTCACAGCAGCTGAAAACTTTTGACTGGGCCCATAGTTGAGAGGACAGAGCATATGTTTTGCCCACAGAGAGTCCTCCGTTCAGCCCCTGTTATCTCCAGTAGCTGAGCTAGGAAAGAATGGTTGCCAGTCAGAGTGGAAAGTACCATGCTAGATGAAACAATGGTTGATTCTGTATAAGGCAGCTCTATATGTTCTTCTCTTTCAGTCTATATCTGCACAGGATGAAAATCTCTCAAAAACCATGTTTTTGCCTCTAGCTGAAAGAATGGTAGAAAAAATGGTGAAGGAAGAAAAAATTGAAGCAGAGGCAGAAGTAAGATATATTTTTTAAAAACTAATTGTTGATCAAATCAATTCAGATTCTGCTATCACTGAATTATTACAGCTAGGTTTTGAATAGTTTCTTTTGCATGTCACGAGCAAATGGAAAGTGTGGCTTAGAAGGGGTACTTGAGCATGCCCCAGATTTGGATTAATCCTTCTCCAAAACTTGACGGGATTCCGCTCTTTTGGTTACAGCTCTTTTCAGGCTTGCCAGGATATTGTGGATATCTGTACAAATGCTGGTGGCCTGAGTATGCGGCAGAGAAGATCTGAGTAGTTTCAAGGGGCCCATAATTGGATCAAATGAATTGACTTTTGATACAAAAGCCTTGCTGTCTTTCCCTGCAAACCCTATGCAGAGAGATGACTGCTGATCAGGTGTGAGTCCCAGCTGCTTTTTCTGTTGACCAGAGTGGCAACCCTCTTACAAGAGTAAGAAACAGTGCAAAATGTGGAGTTTTGTTTTAATTCCTCAGATTTGCCCTGTGTTTCCTGCCCACCTCTTTATTTGGCAATTTGTCTTCCAGAGGCTTTGGGTTTTGGAGCAAGGAGGCATTTCAACCACTAGTGGGCCACTATCTGCAAGGCCAGCCAATCAAAATGTAGCAACACAAACAAGTTTAATGTTTATAGGTGGATAAGAATAAGATAGAAGAAAGGGTTAGAGGGGTAATGCTAAAGATAAATTATTAGTTTTCTTCCAATTTGTTGGGTAGCATAGATTTTTCACTCCACTTGAATATACCCTCTTTAAAAAGAAAGTTGCAGAGACTGCTTCTGGTGGTCACCTCACTGCCTCTTCTTTCAGTTGCATCCTGTTTCTCTTAACTTCCACAGGTTGAGCTTTACTACATGATTCTAGAACGCTTGGAGAAATACCAGGAAGCTCTGGATGTCGTGAGAGGAAAATTAGGAGGTAGCGTATCTCTTTTTCAAATTTGACAACTGGCAAGTCTCAGTGGTTTGTAGACACAAGGTGCAGCATCCATGTTTGGAGGCAGCGTCCCTCTAAATACCAGTTGATGAGGGGTGAAACAGCAGGTGGTGATTGCTGCTCTCATGTCCTGTTGTAGGCTTTTGAGTTGCTGAACTAGATAAGGCTTTTTGCCCAGCACGGATAAGAATAAATGATTTTTTTAAAAAGTCAAACCAGACTTCCACATACGTTTCGAATCAGTTATGTGAAGTATTCCTTCAAAGTAGCCTGATTCACATTATGTGGGTGCAATAAATCTCTAGTGATAATCTCTTAATTGAATCTGTGA
Source organism: Lacerta agilis (assembly GCF_009819535.1). Classification (NCBI taxonomy): domain Eukaryota; kingdom Metazoa; phylum Chordata; class Lepidosauria; order Squamata; family Lacertidae; genus Lacerta; species Lacerta agilis. The sequence continues at coordinate 7,664,135 of NC_046319.1, read as the reverse complement.
CCCTCCGTTAAATAAGTAGAGTTAATGCTTTCTTTTCAGCATACGCAATTATGCTGATTAGAGCAAACTACAGACAAAACCGTATGGCTCTGAAATCTAACAATATAAACACAATGCAGTAGGTCATGTTTCATATTTATTGTGAACATTGAAATAAATATATAGACTGTCAAATGAAGAACATGGACATTTACTCCCATGTTATTGCACAGGCTCCCATTGTTCGGTCCCAGCTCCTGCCCACCTAGCACTTCAAAAGCACGTCAAAGTGCAAGTAGATAAATAGGTACTGCTCCGGCGGAAGGTAAACGGCGTTTCCGTGTTCTGCTCTGGTTCGCCAGAAGCGGCTTAGTCATGCTGGCCACATGACCCGGAAGCTGTCTGCGGACAAATGCCGGCTCCCTCAGCCTATATAGCGAGATGAGCGCCGCAACCCCAGAGTCGTCCATGACCGGACCTAATGGTCAGGGGTACCTTTACCTTTACTAATCCATTGCACAAAGGATTGCCATCCATTTAATTTTCACTATGTTATCTCGCAACCTCTGCCCACAGCATTGTTTCACATGCATATGTGAGGTTCTCTCCTGCCCACCCTACTCCAGGCGTTTTGCATTATTTGGTAAAGTAAAACAGCCTTCTGAGTAAGCCCATCTAAGTTTCATTCATGTTTCTAGCCTGCCTGTGGCCTTATCTGTTTGGTGGTGGTGGGGAGATTGCTTTTGTGATTAGGACTTTGTGAATTTATTACTCTTTTTGTTTCATTTAGAGAAATTAACCAGTGAGCTCCAGAGCAGAGAGAACAAGTGCATGGAGATGTACAAAAAGCTGGGCAAGTGGCCAGAATGCAACGCACTCTCCAGGAAACTTCTGCTGAAAAAGTGAGTGGGAGTTTCATATCTCTCTCTCTCTCTCTCTTTTGGGGGGTCCCTAACTGAACTGAAGCAAAAGGTATTATCTCCTTCATCGCCACTACTACACCATCATATTCCCGAGGCAAATAAGCAAGTTGTTTGTGACAATCCCAAAGGAATATCTTCTTGTTTCTCCTAATTTAAGAGCCTAAACCTGTTTATATTTCCACCCCCACCCAGCCAGGGTGTGAGGGGATGGGATGCTTGTCCTATTAAACAGGATTGATTGGATCCATCCTACATCCACTGGCTGAAAGCAGCACTTTGAGTTACAACAAGAGCAGCCAGAGACTTTGATTGATTTGGGGGCAGTTTGGAAAAATTGCCTTCCCTCCTAAGGTCAACAAAAAGGAAGATGTTAGTTTTTTAAAGAGCAAGTAGCAATGGGAACCTTGAGTGAAAGTCTGTAGCTCAGTGGTAGAGCACTTACTTTGCATATGAAAGGTCTGGGGAAGACTCCCTGTTTGAAACCCTGGAGAACTGCTGCCAGTCAGTGTAGAAAATACTGAGCTGTATGGGTCAGTGCGGTGCAGTGGTTAGTGCAGGCATAGGCAACCTTCGGCTCTCCAGATGTTTTGGCCTACAACTCCCATGATCCCTAGCTAACAGGACCAGTGGTCAGGGATGATGGGAATTGTAGTCCGAAACATCTGGAGAGCCGAAGGTTGCTGACCCCTGGGTTAGTGTGTCAGACTAGGGCCTCAGAGACCAGGTTTCAAATCCTCCATTCAACCATGAAGCTCACTGGGTGACATTGGGCCAGCCACTCACTCTGAGCCTTACCTACCTCACAGGGTTGTTGTGATGATAAAATGTGGAGGAGAACTATGTCCACCACTGTGAGCTTCTTGGAGGAAAGATGGGGTATAAATGTAACAAATAAATCGGTCTGACTTTGTGTAAGGCAGCTTCCTGTGTTCCTAAGAAGCATTAGTAAAGCAGCATCTTGACTTTTATAATGGATAAGAACAGGTTTCAGTGTCCCCCCTGCTCTGCCCTGTCATCAGATAAAATAGGATCTAAAATATAGTAAATTACGCTTTGTAAGAAGTCAGCCTTCACTCACCTCTCAAAAGCCTGGCTTGTGAGTAGAGGTACTGTGGTGGTTGACAAATACTTAGACAAAGGACTGGTTTGTTTGTCATTTAATTTATAGGAAAATGTAATTATTTTGTTTGACTATTTAATTGAGTTACTTTTAGTGTTGACCCCCCCCCCCCAGCTGTTAAGTGTTGAAAGAGAAGGCCCCTGTTGGCAGAGTATTCCTAAAGACTGCGCTGGTGACACTAAAGGCTCAATATTTTCACTGGTGCATTTTTTTGTTAGGGGTGCTTATCTTACGTTGCCTTTTCTTTAAGACGGGTAGGCAACCTAAGGCCCGTTGGCCAGATGCGGCCCAATAGCCTTCTCAATCCGGCCCAAAGACGATCCGGGTATCAGTGTGTTTTTACATGAGTAGAATGTGTCCTTTTATTTAAAATGCATCTCTGGGTTATTTGTGGGGCCTGCCTGGTGTTATTACATGAGTAGAATGTGTGCTTTTATTTAAAATGTATCTCTGGGTTATTTGTGGGGCATAGGAATTCATTCATTATTCCCCCCCCCAAAGTATAGTCTGGCCCACCACATGGTCTGAGGGACGGTGGACTGGCCCACGGCTGGAAAAGGTTGCTGACCCCTGCTTTAAGACATGAAAGGCAACAGACATGAAGCTGTTCTTATCTTCCTTGCTAGGTAGTAAATCTCAGGACACTTTTACCCCAGATGTGGGCGTTTTGCCTTCCGTAACATGAAAGAGAGAGAGAGAGAAGTTGTTTTACACTGTGCTCAGTTCTTCTGCTTGCCTCTTTTCTGTTTTAGCCCAGATGATTGGCAGTTTTATATGATCTATTTCGATTCCATCTTTCAACTGATTGATGCAGCCTGGACTCCCCCAGCTGAAGGAGAGCAGTGAGTGTCTTACTCTCTTTTGAGGGCTTTGAATGTTTGTCTCTTTTGTATTGAAATACTTGCATGGTAAGGGGGCTTTGAGAGTAGAGAAATACGGGCTCGTTTCCTTAGTACACTTGGCTGTTAGTTCCTTACTCCAAAACACAGCATCAGGTATTGCCTGCATCTGGACCCTATGTCATCTAGGAAGAAATGTCCTGAGAGGACCAAATGAGTGCCTAGTGCATCACCTCATATGAAGCAGTATATGCAAAAATTCAGGTGTTTCCACTCATCTCTCCTAGCCAGGGGCGTGAGACACTTCTACCTTCTTGAATACTTTAGTAGTGCAGATCTTGATCCAAAATGAGTACTGGGTTTGCATGTAACACTCAGCCATGGCTGACACAAACCCAAGGTTTATAAGAAACAACAAATTATGGTTTACAAGTCTGATCAGTTTGTGATTGACAAATCATAATTAAGCTGCTGGCTAGGTTTGGGAAATCAAATAAAGCATGGTCTAATACCCATAGTTTATTAAAACGTGGTGTGGTGTTAGATGTGAACCCTGCCAGTGACATCATAGACACCAGCTTTCCTTTCCTCTTAAGTAAGTAGCAAACAGACAGTCACGGAAAATATAAGCAAACACAAAACAAAGAGCCGTGACAATAGACAGTGAAAAATGTACAAATATACTATAGCAACAGTGAGAATAATAGCTACAAAATATAAAATGCAAATGCAGTGGCCTGACACGTATATTCGATGGTGCATAAACACTACAAATCAATGCCAGTCTGTAGTGCAATAAATCACTTAGGAATCGTAAATGTTCCAAGTAAGTATAAAGTTGATATTCAGTAATATTCTGTTTCAAGCAAAATTCCTCGTCTTCTTATGAAAAGGAATTTTGCTTGAAACAGAATATTACTGAATATCAACTTATTGCACTACAGACTGTCATTGATTAGTAGTGTTTATGCACCATTGAATACCCGGTATACGTGTCAAGCCATTGCATTTGCATTTTATATTTTGTAGCTATTATTCTCATTGTTGCTATAGTATATTTATACATTTTTCACTTCCTTTCCTCTTAGGCTATCTGATTTTGAATCAGTTTTGGGCAAACCCTGAAAGACTAGCAATATTCATTCATTCATTCGTTTGTTTGTTTGTTTGTTTGTTTGTTCATTCAAACCAAAATTGGTTTGAGCTAACAAGAAAACAGAACCTGCCTTTCATCAGTGTGAACAATCCACACAACATCAAAACAATATTACACAATGATAATAATAGCAACACAAGTAAGTAAAATATAAGCTACAAATTTAAAACTAAGGAACAAAAATGCACCAGACTGCACTTTGCTTCTAAGATACCTCAGCAAATAAAGTCTTCAACTTTCACCAAAAATAATGTGATGCTGATGCCGGATAGATCCCCTTCAAGAAGGTATTTTAAGGTTGGGGCATCAATACAAAAAGCTCTCTCCTTTGTAATTCATAACATACATCTGCTAAAGAAGGTGCTTGGAGCTTCACCCCTAAACTCCCACATGGACATGGGTTCAGACAGAATCTTTTCATTTCTTCCTTTTAATGAGTGTCACAGACACTCCTCTGCATGCCAGCTGGGATGTAGGCAAAGTTCCGGTTTGAGCATCAGCCAAAGGTTTGTCACGGTCTTCACCTTACTATACACCCCAGCTGGTTGCTCCAGCTGTCTCTTGGCTTGTGAACACTTTGAGGTCAAAATAAGAGGAGGACTCTGGTCAAGCCTTCGCTGCTCTTCAGATGCGGAGGAGGCTTTAAAACAGGGATGAGAAACCTGCAGCTCTCTGGATGTTGCTGGACTTTCAGCTCCCAACATGCCTGCCCATTGGTCATGCTGGCTGCGAGGGCTTATAGGAGTTGGGAGTCCCAAGAACATCTGGATGGCCATAATTTCCTCAATCCTGGGTTAAAAGGGGAAAATATGGTAAAGAATAGGAAAGATGGGGGGGTTAGAGACAGAGGGGGGGTCTTTGAATTAGAGCTATACTGGGAGGCAGGAAGCTGCCATGAGCTGTATTGATGCCCTGTACTTGCGGTTGCCCATTCTCATCCTAAAAAGTCATATGTTACCCTGCCCACCAGAGCCTTGTAGTAACCGCAATGCAGCGTCCCATTCCTTGATCACAATTTCACAAAAAGGAGGCACTGGAACTCATCCTTCCTTTTTGTGCACAGCTCTCTCGAAGGCGAAGTGCATCACAGCACAGAGCAAGCCATGGCTTTCATAGAGCAGAGGATAACACAAGAAGCCAACAGCGCCCGGCCACTCCGGGGACCTTTCCTTGCCCGACTGGAGCTGATCAGGCGGTTGCGGCACAGAGGCTGCAGTGAAGAACACAAGTTGGGTAAGGGCCACTAATGGGATGCCAAATTGAGCCTCACGGGGAGAGGGTGTGAAAGTAGAACCAGGGCTCCGTCCTGGGATTGCTGCAGCTGATGTAAACTCTGCACAAGAATTGCAGAAATCCGCCCATGCTTTGGGGAGAGGATTGTTTGTCTTCTATTTTAATCCTTGGCATGGAGAGGCAGCTTGTGAATGGTAAATGTTTAGATGCCGACACCCTGGAGCCTCAAGAATTGCTGCAGCACAAGGAACACTAAAACTAGCTGTGTGTGTGTGTGTGTGTGTGTGTGTGTGTGTTATTAGTGCTTTAAGAGTTGTCTCCCTGCTGAGAGTGAAGTAGAATCCCTTCAGTAGTTGGAGAAATAGTTCGTGCAGCACATTCTTCACAAATTGTGAAGTGAGATGTATTTGCATCCCTGCTGCTTTCTTTTTTTCTTTTAGTTAAAATCTAAGTGGAAATTTACTGGGCAGATAGATGGGAGTTCATGTCCTTTTAAAAAGAAGCAAGCAGGGATCTGCAACAAGATGTTGCAGTGTGACCACACCCACTAATATAGCCTGGAACCTTTAGTGTTGTTCAGGACTCTTGACAGGTGGGGGGTGAGTTTCAGGAGTGGGGAAGGGATAAGGATACTTCTCTTCCCCCCCCCAACTCCAAGGCCTTCTGCTGTCCCACCTGCCCCAAAGATAACAGTATTTCATAGCTTTATAGTGGGGTGGGGTGCATACAGTTCTAGAGATGGACAAGGAATCCTTCCATCAAACTCCCCAAACATACACCAGATATTTGCTATGGTATTTGCTTTATTTGTTGGTGGCTTGAACAAGTCAAATTCCTCCTTTTTCTTTGCCCCTCCCCCATTTCTTTTGGGAGCATTGTATGGATGGTTAACCATTCAGTGTCTCAAACTACAGGCTTGACATCCACTGCCTTCCTGATTCCTGGTTTCTTAGGGCACTTTTTAGGAACATAGGAAGCTGCCTTATACTATTGGTCCACATTGCTCACTATTGTCTGCAGTGACAGGCGGTTGCTCCTCTAGGTTTCATCAGACTGGTGACATGCCCAGCCTTGCCTGGAGATGCCAGGGATTAAACCTGGGACCTTCTGCAATCTCAAAGCACATTCTTCACCACTGAACTATAGCCATTTGCATTTTCTCCTCACTCCATTCTCTCTCTCTCTAAACTTAGTTGCCACCAACAATTTGTAAGCTCACAGGCTCCTGCCATGCAGTTTCTGATTGTTTTTTAAAACTGTTGTTTTCATTTAGTTAATAAATTTATGATTACCTGGAGCCACTGCCTTATTTTTAGCTTCTAGAGTGCAAAAGCCACTACCTTACTTTTGACTGGCCCCATACCACTTCCAAAATTATAAATGCTCAAACACCTGAGATTGCTGTTAGCGGGAATGGTATATTCCAATAATGGCGAACCTCTCAATTTGGCCCATGCGGCTGTTTTGAGCTTCACTTTGCCTACCATCAGGTGCAGAACAGGTTAAGCTGAGGATACAAAGAGACAATAGGAGTCTCAGAGTGCACTCTTTATTGTTCCTTTGTTGTCCCTGCTTGCATTCAGCACTGTTTGGCTATGAGTGCAAGCCTTGCTGCTTTTGGGTGGAGTCTCTTCTACTCAGATCTGCACCAAATGCAAGCAGGGCTAGAAAGGGACAATAAGGAGGGCACTCCAAGCCACATGCTCCTGATTGTTCCTTTAGAGCCTCAGCTTGCATTCTGCACACTTTAAATTTGTCACTGAATGCAAGCCCTGCTGCTTTTAGGTGGAATCACTTCCACTTGACATCATGTGGTTGACAGTGGGCTGCCACGCCCACCTGTGAAATGTGGCCTCTGGAAGACTGGCCACTATTTGAACTGGCTTGCCTAACAAAAGCAGTTCCCCATCTTAGTTGTATGCCCAAATTGTTGTATTTATGTCTGTGTGCAGAGGCACGTTTGCCAAGGGTTTACAGAGAGAAGATAACAGAGTTCAGAAAGAAGATAGTGTACCATAACCTGTATTTCCACTCCCTCCACCCCCACAAAGAGTGTTTGTGGTTGGCATCTCCAGCACTATAAGCATAGCAGACAAAGGGTGGCAGGGGGCAGAGAAGAAATGTGTCCTCCATCCCTTCCCAACTTGCAGAACTCTCCATCTCTCCCACCCCCAAGCCAAAGAGAGTGTGCCAACAGAGGATATGTTAAAAATGAAAACACTCAGTTAAAATTGTAAGCCTTACTCAGAAAATGAAACCTCTCTGTTCTGACTTGCTATATTCCTCACATGTTGCCTTCTCGATTTTATGCTTGATTTTACTTTGGAATCATCTTTGTTTATCACCTAACTTCCTAATTCATCATGTTAGTCTTAAATTACTACTGTATTAAATTTCAGAGTGCACCAGGGAGTCATGCCAGTTCAGTAAGAGAGACTAAGGTGTAGATATGTCACTTCCCTTCAGTTATCAGTTTTACTGCTGAAAAAACATCTTAAATCACTGCTCTTATACTTGTAAGGTGATCCAGAAGAGCTGATGTTCCAATATTTCAAACAATTTGGGGACAAACCCTGCTGCTTTACTGATCTCAAGGTGTTTGTAGATCTCCTCCCACCAACCCAATATACAAAGGTAAGTTTGGTGGCCATTTGTCTGCTGATCTTTTCTCTTCCTTTGTTTTCCTTTCTTGTATTATTTGTTCCAATGACTGAAATATACAATTAAGGCAAAACATTTTGGGTGCACCTTGGGATTATGCAGAAACTTGGAAGGCCTGTGTACTCCTGCCCCAGCTCAAGTCAACCTGACTAAAGATGCTGTTTTATCTATTTTTTTAAAATCTACTGTTTTATTTTCTTTCTAGTTTCCCTCTGCTTCCTATGCTGTGCAGTGCAGCGAGGGCCCTGCCCCATGTTAAATATTCAAAAGAGCAAAAGAGACTTTGCTGTCAGGAGTAGCTGTACTGAGTGATTTCAGCAGCTGGAAATCCTGGTGCTCAACTCATTGTTCTTCTAAGCCCCTGTGGCTAGAGGGTTAAATGTGCAAAAGAAAAGGGGGGGGGGGACCCTGGCCTGTCAGAGGCTGTAAACAAAACTGCTGAGAACTATGGTCCCAGCCCTATTGAGGTTAAGAGGGTTTTTTTTTGTTGTTCTTTTGCTAGCTCCAATGTGGGTCTCGCCAAAGGTCACTGAGCAATTGAGTGTAATCCAGCAGATGCCATTTCTAAGCAGGTTGTAAGCATCAGTACATTAAAACAAAATTTACTTTAATCAAATATTAGGATAGATGTTGCTGCCTTATACCACTTCAGCAGGAGTCCCCATTGCCCAATATTGATGGCAGTAGCTTTCTAGGATCACAGGTGGAAGATGACTACCCTGCCCTGAAATCCTAACCTGTTGCCTTATACCTGCTGATGGTCCCTTAATTAAAAGCCTTACTGGAAGGGAAAGCATCATTGTAACTCCTCAAAAATTTCTCTCCCTCACACACTTGATGTGGGATTTCCAAGGCAGGAATTTTGGCTTTTCAAGGCAAGGTCATGTGCATGTGTAGGGTTTGTCACATAAGAGTGAAATCTAAGATCTGGTGCTGAATTGAATATTGTGAGTTTTTAGAAGTGTTTTTTTTTAAGTGTGTTTCTCTTAGGACTGCAGGGAGACTCAAGAAGGTGGCATTGTTTTAGAAGAAGAGGGACACTGATTCCCTAGCTCACGCCTCTACATGCCACTCATTTCACTATTTGTTCATTGGTTTCTTTTGTTGTATCCATGGGGGAGGGGAAAGTAGGATGCCATTTGCTTCCCTCACAATGCCAGCTTTCCCCAATTGGTGCCCTTGAACAAGTGGTATTGTGCAGCGATTTCAAGTATATTCATTGAAAATGTTTGTCCCCAGGCTCTCATAGATGATAAGGATTTGAGAATTCTGCCCTTACTTCACAGTGTTCCTATCCAAACAAGCCTACACCATGCCCCTGCAGAACCCAGTGCAGAACAGTTTCTAGCTAGAAAATTTAGGTGTTTTTTGTTCTTAACCAGGCTTTTGTAACCTGGTGCCCTCAAGGTATTTTGATGGGAGGTGTAGTCCGAAATACTTGACGGGCACCAGATTGCACAAGGCTGATGTAGACATACAACCTGCTTATACATTCCAAAACGTCTGCACATTTATCTTCTTAGCACATTTTAGCCTTGCTCTTCAGCTGCAGCGGTTCCCTAAGTGGTTTAAACAATAATTTAAAAAGCCAATCCCTGTCTACAGGCTTAGATTCTGAAAAAATACAAGGACCACCACCAGCTTTATTTATAACAAACAGTGGATGTATATCTTTCCAAGGCAGCTTACAAGTAACATTTAAAATGTAAATGTTTTCTATTATAACAATGCTGGAAACCCCCATGCAATAAAAATGACACTCTTCCCTCATGAGAATAATATATTGAGAGCAGCCAAATATACTCCGCCATAACTGGGCAAGCATTGCCAGACGTTGCATGCCAGAATCAGTTTCTGATATGTAAAGGCATACCCTGTTTCTACAAAACAGCTTTCTATTCAATTTCCATTCAGTGCTGCTAACTGTTTAGTCAGCTTTTCCATGTGAGCCAGAGTCCAAACCTTTCGTCTCCAAGCAGACAACTAAAAATTATCCAAACCAAATTTGGAGTAATCAGTAGACGAGCTGCAACCAGTAGAAAGGTGATCCGTTATTTAAGAAGGTCCTTCTGTTGGTCCTTAAACTTTGTTGTTCAGGCTAGTTGTGGCTTATATTGAACAGACTGTTTTGTGATCAAGCTTTCCCCCTAGTTTTCAACTACATTTTTAAAAACCAGAAGACACAATAATCAACACATATAGATTCATTAGAATCCTTCCCATAAGGCAGCTGGTGGTAGATGCAAAAGGAAAAAGGGGTGAGGAGGAAAGAATAAAAGCAAACTCAGGTGCCAGTTCTTAAAGTTTTCATAACGGCCAGGTGGAATGGAAACAGTTCGGGGGGGGGGGGGGAGAACCAAAGGTAACTGGTCTCAGCAGCACTAATGGGATCTCTCTGCCATCCCTGCTGGGTATTGCAAATCTAACATTTCCTTTTCCCTCCCCTGCAGTTCATCAACCAGTTGCTGGGGGTCATCCCCCTGTCTGCACCAGCAGAAGAGAAACTTGCACTACCAGCTAACATCAAAGCTTTGCAGCAACACTTGTGTGTCGTGCAGTTGACAAGGTTGCTTGGCCTCTACCACACCATGGACAAAGCCCAAAAACTGGGTGCCATCCAGGACTTGATGTCACGATATCGGCATGGACTGAATTTTGGTGAGGAGGGCTTGAATCTAGTCTAAATGTCAGACCACTTCACTGTTCTTGGGGGAAATCCTAATAATTACTGTACTTTTCCGTGTATAAGACTAGGTTTTTTATGATAAAAGAATGTAAAATAATTGGGGCCGTCTTATACAAGGGCAGTCTCCCTCCTCCCATTTTCTCAATTTTTAGTCCCCCAAAATACACGGAAAAATACCGTATTTCCTCTGCCTCCTACCATGTCACTGCTATTGGCTTACTTCAGCCCCCTGGTGCATTTAATCCTTCCTCTGAGGAGTTCTAGAGTGGAGTCCAATGGATTCCTACTTACATTCAGGGATGGAACTGCATCAGAAGTCTTACATGGTTTGCTTGGTTTTTAATGGATTTTGCTTTGACAAACTGAAAAAGTTACTTTAGTCAGAGAAGGATTATAAGCAGATGTGGTTTAACTGTTTATTAGTTAAATCTTAGGTAAAAAGTCTATGCTGATTTCCAGAAATAAGCTGGCATTTAGCTAAGTTTTACTGAAGAGTAGAGCCACTGAAATTAATGAACATGACTAAGGTAGGTTCATTAGTTTCAGTGGCTCTACTCTAAGGAAAACTTAGTTAAATACGGCACATAGGGTGCAATCCTAGGCACGCTTAACTTTTGGATTATGTCCCATTGAATTCAGTGGGGCGGACACCTGTGTAAATATGCAAGATGTACTGTAGCTATTTGCTGAACAATACCTTTTGCAAGCTAGGTATTGTTTAAAATGCTAGACCCACAAGTTTTTCAGTTACATTGCTTGACTTTGTTTTTCCATAGGAAAGTCTTGTTTGAAAACAGAGTTGCAGTTTTCCGACTACTACTGTCTGCTTGCTGTTCACTTGCTCCTTGACATCTGGCTAGAGGCAGGTATGTCCTTACATGCTCCACTGCATGCATGCAAATAGAGGTTTCAGCCCAAAACTGCTCAAGCATTGGTTTGCAGCCACATGAACTAAAGCCAGCGTGGTTAAGAGTTTTGAACTAAAACCTGGGAGACCAGGGTTCAGATCCTTACTCGCCCCTGAAGCTCACTGTGTGTGACCTTTGGTCACTTGCTCTTTTTCTGTGGCTGCTCCCAGATTGTGGGATTTCTTTCCTAGTGAAGTTAGGCTAAAGCCTTCCTATTCAAAGAGGCCTTAGAAAACAAAGGTGCAGACATTTTTTACCACTGTTCTGCTGTTTTAATGCTGGTTCTAAATGTGTTGTACTGTTTCTAGCTAGCTAACTAACTAACTAATACTTTGTATTTTATAATGTTGTAAGCCATCTTGAATCCCAGCTTGGGAGAAAGGCGGGATATAAACTCATGAAATAATCATAATATCGTGGGAAGCAGTGGGATGTCCAGCATGGGACATGGCCGTGGCTCTTGGATACTAGCAAAAGGAGGGCTTCTCATCCCTGCTTGGCCATCTTTCCTGCCCCTTCCTCTCATTCAAGGCTTGAGTGTGGTGTTCTTTTCCCAGGTGAGGAGCCGGCTGCCTGGCACTGCTTGACTTTACTAGAAGAAGGGCTGGCTCACAGCCCCTCCAATGCTCAGTTCAAATTGTTGCTCATCCGGATCTACTGCATGCTCGGGGCGTTCGAACCAGTCGTGGAGCTTTACTCCAGCCTCGATGCCAAGCACATACAGCACGACACCATCGGGTGGGTAGTGTGGTGTTGGTCGTAATTGTGGTTTCAAGCAATTGGCAGGTGGGAACTCTGTCCACCTGTCAAATTTGATCCTCTTCAGAGCCAAAAAAATGTAATGAGGGTACAGAGCAGCCCTCTCATGGTTACTGTTTTGGTTTTGTTTGTATTACAGTTACTTGCTGACACGCTATGCCACAGCCTTCGGTCACTATGCTGCCGCATCACAATCCTGCAACTTTGCACTCAGGTTTTTCCACTCCAACCAGAAAGATGTAAGTGGCAAAGGGACCCCCAAATGTGTATCCCAGTTTCCCCTCAGAGAACACATGGAATCTCTCCATCGGGTGTGTCTCTTGCATTTGGGCCATTCCATGAAAAATGAGCCTGATAAGAATGCTAGATGAGGGCTTGACTTTGGTGAGGAAGATTCCAAACGTGCAGTCTAACCATTTTTTTAAAAGCTAAAGACAAAAGAAGTTTATTTTATGGACCTTCTTTTCAAAAGTCCACCCACGTAGTCTTCACAGAAGTGTTCAAGTTAAAAGTTTTCTGATGATTGTCCCACCCGTGACAGCATTTTTTCCTTAATTTTGTATCGTTAAATTTCTTAAACTTAATTCCTGATTGCATAGTTGTAACCAATAAACATTGATTTAAATTGATATGCTGAGTTTATCATTGATTCACCTCCCAACTCAGAGTTTTGCCATAAATCAAACTTATCTCAAGCTCCATGTCCTTTTTTTGTCCCACCCGTGACAACACTTTTAACATTTAATAAAATTGTCAAAAATGTCCATTAAAATAAAAAAAATTAGTAAAATGTTCAGCATCTTATTAAGAACATAGTTTAAATTTTGGTTGTTAATTTTTATGTATATTTACATTGTTACACATGTGTGAATACCAAAAAACATGGTCAAAGTGTCCCACCCGTGACAATGGAATGGCCCATTTCTGCATAAGCAGGGGACACATGCCCAGAACATTTTAGTGCTGCAGAGGCAGCAGGAGGGCTGCTCCCAAGGTCATATGTTTCTTGTGATGCAAAAAATCTGTAGCTCCTTGCTTAATTAATGCTGAGGCCATCCTGTGTTCCTTCTTAGACCTCAGAATACATTATTCAAGCCTATAAATATGGTGCATTTGAGAAGATCCCAGAATTCATTGCTTTCAGGAACAGACTAAACTCCTCACTTCACTTTGCACAAGTCCGCACAGAACGGATGCTACTGGACCTCTTACTTGAAGCAAATATGTGAGTGTGGAAGAGTTTATTTTTAATCTTACGAGTGCTTATCCTGGGGGGGCCTCAGGCAGGTTGTGGCGTGGTAAAACTGAGAGATGTTAGCTTGGAGAAGCGTTGCTAGCCGTCTCAATTGAGGGACACATCCCAGCGGTACTGAAAGATCTCTCGATGAAGCAGAATTTGCTGTCTTCTACCCAAAGTGCTGCACAGTAGTCAGATGTGAGGACCCTGATGCTCTTCAGCTTAGCCAGTGATTCAGGAAGGTGGGAGTTGTTCTATCACTTTCTCAGGTTGAAAAGTGCTGCTTTCCTGGACATAAGATGAATTAATTTTTGCACAGAGCATTGCATTATTTATAGCAGGGTCAGTCTGAGTGCTAACAAAGTCTGATCAAAATCCTCTTCAGTTCTTCCTAAAAGCACCTGACCCAATACTTTCGTATTGCTTTTCATGAACTAGATCAGTGAGTTTGGAAGAAAGTATAAAGTCCATGAGCCTAAGTCCAGAAGAGGATGACATTCCCTGGAATGACCTGCGGGACAACCGAGACCTCACTGTCTTGTTTAATTGGGACCCAAAAGACAGGTAGGTACAAAAACCCACTGCTGTAGTTGTCATTATCCGAAGGCTAAATTTCAGGAATTTGTCCACTAAATTGCAACCTAAAAACGGATTGTCTTCCCTTTTATATTTATGCAAACAGTTATATAACATTTAGCCAGCACTTAAATGTGCTTTAACTCTGTCTGGTCCTTGAGATTCCCCCAGGCCGCATCTCTCACTGGCCCTTCTCCACACTCTCCTCAAGTGCTTTTGTCTGGCTGGGATTGGTCATTGAACTGTGATAATGCCTCTTGCTTGCTAGATGGAGAGAACCTTTGCACATCTGGTATATAGCCTATTGTACAAAGGGTAGGAGCTGCATCCATTGCTTTGCCCACTTTTGGCTCTGGCCCTGCCCACAACTGATTGGTGGCCCTTGAAGGAGTTTTTCCACAAGGATGTCTGGTCTTCAGGTGAAAAGAATCTTCTCCCCTACTGTATGGCCTCCCCAATAATCCCTGCATTGGTAGTTAACGCTGTTTACCATTGCTTTTTCATATTTTTTGTGTTTATTTATAAAAATATTTATGTACTGCTGCATCTTTAAAATATATCACAGCGGTTTACAACAACATAAAAGCAGAAAACTATACAATAAAGTCATAAAAAGTTAAAAACAAGCTAAACCAAAGAGAAATTAAAACTAATAATCAACAGACCATTGTAGGGGATGTACTCTTAATTGACTCCACGGGCTTGATTTCTTGTTGTTGTCAAATGAGCTTCACCAACTTGGGGAATGACCAAAGACATTCCTGCAGAAGAAGCTGGAATATAAGGTTTCAGGCAACTCCTGAGGTATCCTGGACCCAAGTTGTAAATCAATACAAGAACCTTGAACCTGGCTTGGTAGCAGATGGATAGCCGGGGCACCTGTTTTAACAATGGTGTCACGTGTTCTCAACCAGAAACTTCCATCAGCAATGTGGCTGCAGCATTCTGCAGCAGCTGGAGCTTCCAAACCACGGCAGCCCCACATAGAGCACATTACAGTAATATAACACCAGAGGTAGGCTCTCCAGTCCCACTCCAAGAGAGAAGGGGTTTCTGATGGTAGTAAGTGTACTACAGCAACACTACCCCACCACCCCTCCAGTCTGAATTGATGTTGCACCAAGAACCGGGGCAGGTACAACTGAGTCAAATCAGGTCCACTAAGGTCTTGGTGATGCACACCAGGTCGGCTTGCTCATCAACAATCAGATTGTGGCTCAGCATTGGGCTTGCAAAAAGAGCAGGGAAGCTTGAGCTTGTACTTCTATATCTCAGTTCTTGGACACCCTCTCCCCTTCTCCCTCCTTCCTTTTTTTCTATCTCAGGGGCATTTCTGAAGAACACAAGGAACTCTCCTTGGAGGAAGAGACCATATGGTTGCAGATCCGATCTTTGATGTTGCGGCTCATAAGTGGGCTGCCAGCTCTTGGCCACAACGCCCAGCCAAAGAACTCCGAGAAAACCACGGAAAATGGCGTCTCCTCCAAGATCGACATGATGAGAGCTCTGCTGCGGAAGCTGGACGCTGCAGTGAAGTCTGGAAAGCAGTTCCTTGACCAGAAGGTTCAGGTACAACTAAGAGAAACCGTTCCTGATTTCTTTAAAACAGTTTGTGATTGTGCCAGGAGACATAAGAGTTGAGATTCTTCTAACGTGCCAGCATGGTGCTTTAATTGGAGAGCTAATGGCTGATACCAGGAACCAACTCTGCTTTTCTCCTGTATGCAAAAGGTACAATATTTAATTTTCTTCCCCCCTTCTTTTCTTCCTGCCTAGTATCCGGTCCTTGGCCCCCCACCTTCCCGAATGGCTGGTTTCTTCAACAGTGGGAGCTGCCAGTGCCAGACCAGTTTATTTCACCTTGTTAGTGAAATTTATGAATTAGATACTATTGGGTTAGGTAAGTCTTGAAATTCCTGGAGCCAGCAGCCAATTTAGGTGTGTCTGCTGAAGCGGGAGGGAGGTATACATGGGTGTGCTGCTCTTTCAGATCTGTTTGAATATATTGGCCTCTTACAAGCTGCTGTTGATGCCAAAGGCTCTTCATGTGGAATTCTGAGCTCTTATTTAAAAAATAAATAAATCCTGATGCTTAAGATTTGAAAAAACCCAATGAATCTCAGCTTGCCATCTGGTTATGAGCCTTCTGACCATTTTCTTTGGAATTTTCTGCCTCATCTCTGTACTTTCGTTGAATCGGGTTAAAAATGAAAATTACAATCTGGCAAGGCAGAAGTGTGAAACCTGTGGCCCTCCAGATCTTGGAATCCAACTCCCATCTGCCTTGACCAGCATGGCCAGTGGTTTGGACTAATGGGAGTTGCAGTTCAGGAATATCTAGATAGTCACAGTGTGTCCATTCCCTACTGTATGGAAGAGATGGAAGAACGTCTCTAATTAAAGGAGGCATTCTCTCCTGAGAGCAGGCTAATGCTTTTTCTTAGGCCAGAAATGGGATAAACACTGGCTCCTCCAGCTTCCATAGGCCCCAGCCACCACAGCCAATGGCCGGGAAAGATGGGAGTTCTTGTCCAGCATCCCTGCAGTGAGCCTTGTGGTCCATACCACGTGCCAGTCCTTGTTCTCCACTTGTTCTTCTTGTTTTGATTTCTTAAACGCCCTTCACTTAAGGTTCCAGGGTGATTTGCAGCCATTAAAAAAAGAGCCTTAGAAGAGGTTTAAACTAATTAAGATTCACAAGAATAGTGTGGGTCCCAGAAATATATTGAATGATTTTTGTACTGTAAGAACTGCTTTGCTTTTTGCTTAATTGTGACCAAATATATGTTTGTTTTTCATTTCCAGGGTTGGATGTGACCCCAAGGGCCATCTAGTTCAACCCCTGTAGGGAAGCAAATTTAAGTCTTTGTGATAGTCTTTTTCTTCTCCAGCGGTTGCTTGTTTTCATTTTTTTTTTCTAAATCTGTCCCTTGATATAGAGATATAATTTGACTATTTGCATAAGCCATTTGATAACTTTTCTTTACTTTCAGAAGATTCGGCAGCAATTCAAGAGAGAATAGGAAATAGCTTTAAATCATTACTAGAACAACTAACAGGTAAATCTGCTGAAAATCGCAATACCAAAAGTTGTAGCCTAGAAAAAATGTAAATTAGTCCGTGCTTATCAGTTAAGCATATACAATTAAAACTTCACTTTTCTTTGTATGTGAGGGTATCACCAGGAGTAAATAAATTGGTTTTTTTTTTTGTGGATGACTTTCTGGAAAGATAAAATAAAAAATAATTAAAAAATCCTTCCAGTAGCACCTTAGAGACCAACTAAGTTTGTTCTTGGTATGAGCTTTCGTGTGCATGCACACTTCTTCAGATACCATGCACATGAAAGCTCATACCAAGAACAAACTTAGTTGGTCTCTAAGGTGCTACTGGAAGGATTTTTTTACTTTTTATTTTGTTTTGACTATGGCAGACCAACACGGCTATCTACCTTTTTCTGGAAAGATGGTTTCCATTTGTTATGTATGCAGACTGCCAAAATAATGCACGGAAGACTATTTCATTTGTTCACCTCCTTCGAAATGCAAACTCTTCCTTCATCATCCTGATGCAGGGCATGTTACAACAGAGTACCAGTGTAGCAGAACCATAAGCAAGACCATAAATAACATAGGAAGCTGCCATACTGAATCAGACCATTGGTCCACCCAGTTCAGTATCGTCTACACAGACTGACAACAGTTGTCCATTGTTTCAGGACACAAATCTTTTCCCAGCCATACCTAAAGATTGAACCTGGGATATCCTGTAGGCAGAGCAGCTATTGTATCACTGAATTACAGTACGTGATGCTCTTATAATAGCTGCCTAACCTCTTCCAATGGTTTGGGGCAAAAGGGTGCAACTTTAACAGACACTGAAAATCAAGTGACGTTGGTGCCAGACACACCTGAGTTCAATATTTATTTTATAACATTGAAGAGGTATGAGAAAGAAAAGAAAAACATAAAAATAAGCCAACAGCTGCTTCTGCATTTTCAGATACTGTTTACCGTTTGAAATGTACAAGAACTGGTTTTAATGCCCAGAAACCAAACATAAAAAACAGACTCAACCACCAAATTTTACTGCGTTAGTATATTTACCAATCAGCAAACAATTGTAAATCAGACCAAAGTTCAAATGGTGCAAGATGGCAAAGATGCCATGGGCACAGTTACAATGTTAAGCCGCTCTGTCATCAGGAGCATTTCCAGGTAGCAGGTTATGAGAAAGACCCCTGCAGCCCTGGAGAGCTGCTTCTAGTCAAAGATAATACTGGGTTAGATGGACCCAACGGTTTGACTTGGCATAAGGCAGCTTCATGTGTTGTTGTTATTTATATCCCACTTTCACCACCCCACCCAGACTCAAGGAGCTACAGATATAAATACAAAAGCACAAATAAATTGGGGGGCGGGACTATAAACAAATGAAAGATAATCCTTAAAAAGTAATTAAGCACCAGTCACATTAAAGCAATATTAATAAAGGTCACCTTGTTTCCTTCTTTTTTTAAAACAACAACAACAGATCAATTCAATAAATGCAAAGGTGATTTGTTGGAAGTCAGGGAAGGCAGGTTCCAAACCCATCCGAATATTTTAGAAAATCTGGTCTTCTTCGTGGAGGTGAGTAATGAGACCTTTGGAAAGCTGTTCCTGCCCCCCCCCCTTTGTCGGTTTCAAAAACCAGTGCCCCTAACAGTGCCTGCGTGACAACCCATTTTCTCACTCTTGCAGACCATCTCCATTGTTCTGTGGGTATGCAGTTATTCTGATGCCGTCCTCAGGCCCTACAGATCAAGCTTGCAAAAGAAGAAGAAGAAGAAGAAAGAGAGTGTTGTAGCAATGGTAGGAAATGCTGGTTTCTGGGACTGCTCCTGATCCACAGGGCACAATTTAAATGGACTGTTGATTCAGGACAGGCAAAATAAAGTACTGCTTCCATTCAGTGCGCACAGGCAACCCATGCTTCTGTGAAATCGTGTCTTAACTGAAAAAGCCTGCAAATGCTCCCCTGTTCCGCCCTTTTGGTGACATGATTTATGACATTTCCGGGTCACTTCTGGGTTTGGCGCTGTGCGTCTGTGCGCAGTCGCTCACATCTTGTTCACGCCTAGAACAGGGGTTTCTTGTAATGAATTAAGAGGTGTGGTGGTCTTAAGGAAAGATTACACTAAAACCACAGAGAATCGATTTCTGTCATCAGTTATAAGCTGCAGTAGCTAATGGAAACCTCCATGTTTAGTTGTAGCAATGTTCAGAAAGGGTGCCTGTCAGGTGCTAAGATCGTCAGGTGGGGGGGTCTTCCTGATAGCTCCACCTCAGAGGTTTGAGGGGTGGGCACCCAGGAGAGGGCATTCTTTGTGGCAGTCCTTACACATCTGAAACTTTCATTATGTGGCTTCCATTGCATTACTTTTTACCCTGGCCTTTAACACCTGAGATATATATATTCAGAGCCCACTCTTAACTAATTTGTTTAAAACTATTTTTTTAATTACTGTAACCTGCCTTTTGATTTTATGGTGAAGGACAGGTGAGAAATTGGATTAATAATAGCAACAACAACAATAATGATATAGTTTTGATTTGTACTCTATTTATGTCGTTAAGGTAAAAAGTAAGGTAAAGGACCCCCGGATTGTTAAGTCCAGTCAAAGGCAATTACAGTGGTGCCCCGCTAGACGAATGCCTCGCAAGACGAAAAACTCGCTAGACAAAGGCATTCGTCTAGCGGAAGGCTGCCCCGCAAGACGAATTTGTCTATGGGGCTGCCTCGCAAGAAGAAAATTTTTCGTCTATTTTTTTCCATCTAGCGAAAGCGCGGCTGTCATTGCCGCTTCGCTAGACGAAAAACCCGCTAGACGAAAATTTTCGCAGAACGAATTATTTTTGTCTAGCGGGGCACCACTGTATGGGGTGCAGCACTTATCTCACTCTTCAGGCTGAGGAGGCCGCCGTTTGTCTCCAGACAGCTTCCTGGGTCATGTTGCCAGCATGGAATGCTGTTTACCTTCCCACTGCAGTGGTACCTATTTATCTACTTGCACTGGTATGCTTTCAAACTGCTAGGTTGGCAGAAGCTGGGACAGGACAACAGGAGCTGACCCCGTTGCACGGATTCGAACCTCCGACCTTCCAATCGGCAAGCCCAAGAGGCTCAGTAGTTTAGACCACAGCGCCACCCGTGTCCCTACATTATGCTGCTAAACATACTCATTAAAAAGCACTGCCTCCAAAACAAAAACCTATGATACACTTCTGTAGAGAATGTTGCACAGATATTTGGTGGGTCAGGGTGCAAAAGCTTTTATTTTTCTCTCTGCAGCCCCCTGTGTTCACCAGCTTTCAGGATTACATTTCCGGTCTCCAGACTCTCATTTCCAATGTGATAGATCATATCAAAGGGCTGGAAATCACTCTAGCTGCGCTTAAACTTGAAGAACTCTCCATAGAGGACAATGTACTGTCACAGGTAAGAAACTGCTGCTTATACATTGAGGTTCTATGATTCTATGATTTGAGATTACTCAGGATTAAAACAAACCGTGGTTTAGTGTTAGATGCAAATGTGCTTTGAGACATTTTAAAATGTAATTAAACTTTGTTTAATTACATTTTGTGTAATTCATGGGCTCAGTTTTATGGAACTCCCTTCCATCTGAGATCAGACAGGTTCTTTCGCTATTGAACTTCCTGTGCCTACTGAAGAATTTTTTTATTCCAGCAGGCATTTTAGGGGTAGTTTGAGTCAGTAGTTTTAACTGGTTTTCATTTTTGTATTGTACCTTCGTAAACCTCTTCAACCATTGTAGTTAAGTGGCATATAAATTGCTTACACACACACACAGATGATGTATTTATCTGTGTAAAAAAATGTTTCTTCCCAGGAAGAAAAGAAGTTTACAAAGACTGCGCTGAGGAAAGTCCAGAACAGTTACCAACATGCAATACAGGAAATGGGAGAACTGCTGAAAAAGAGACTTGATACCATCAAAACTCTAAAGGTTTAAGGAAGTGTGTCCTGGGTGCCAAGGGTCAAGACTGAAATGCCGACAACAGATGGGAAACAGCATCTGCCACCATCCCTTCAACGTTAAAAATCTGGAACTTCCTCATAAATGCATGAAGGACTTTTGATCGTAAAAATAGTTTTTTTATGTATTAAAAAGATATATTCAAGCTGATTAAATTATTGTACATAAAAACCAGAAGCAGGGACCCTTGTCCGTCAGGGTTAGACCACTTTTTTATACATGTTCATAAGCATATTGTAACAGAGGCAAAAAAAAAAAACCTAACCTGTTTCACTTCCCTTTGTGGGGAGAGGGGGGCATTCTCCAGAAGCTCTCTGGGGGCTTGAAGTCTTTAGAAGCAGCAATAGAAATCCAGTGTAAAGCATATTTCCAAGGAGTTTGTATTTTTTCCATCACACACTGCAGCATTTATAGTTTTGTGTGCAAGTTTCTTGCCTTAGAAAAGCAGAAGTTCAGAGAGCCCAGTGCTCCACTGTGTAACTTCTTGGGTGTTCTTTCTTTCTCCCAGGACAGGTGACTTTCTCTCCCCCCCCCACACACACACACCAGAACAGTTATTTTTATTCACACCACCAACCTAACAACTGAAGGCACTGCCTGAATGAGTTGCAACTTCAAGCCCTTGTGTGTTTTGCTTTCCAATCCTGCAAGGAAAAACAAAACAAAATCAGAAAAAGTTGGTATCTGCTTAAGCTTGTTCCAACATATAAACTTGATTGAAAACTCAACTTTAACTGCAGCTCGGTGCAAATGGAACTGTTGACTGATGGTTAAAGGTGTGTATTATGTAATCTGTTGCATAAACTCAACACACCTATCTTCCTTTGTGTAAAAGATGAATTGCTGAGGTGGTGTCTGTGCCCTTCGATGCTTCCTATTAGGTTTACGGCTGTATTCAAGCAAGTTTATGTGGTGAGGAACAGGATGCATGGTCTGATTCGTGCTTCCTGTTATTCATAAGTCTCTAAGATTGATCCTGGGCATCGTTAGGGAATGTGCATTAGATAAATTTTGGATAAGACTCTAGAAAACGGGGAGCTCAAATCCATTTCAAATCCTCTTCGTTCTCACCATTCCAAACCTTTCATCGTATCTGAAACAGCTTTTGGTGAACATTTGTGTAGGTTCCTCCTGGATTATGGAGTGTTTTATTAAATGCATGGAAACTATCTGGCCAAAAGAAATGGCTTTTGATAAAGTATGTTGATCTTCCTTTGCAACCAAACGTAAGCAAGTGTAGCAGGCTTGATTATCCAGGTACCACCTTGGATATCCCTCCTCCCACTCCTTGTTACTTTGTTCATCATGTTACATGGTACAGGCAGTCCTTGTTTTGTTTGGGGGTATCGTTCCATAACCCCAGCCCACCCGGCCCCTTGTCATGGCGTCTTTATGATATTTTGGGGCTACTTACAGATTCAGGGATATGCACTTGGGCACCATCATGCATCATTCAGACTCGCCTAAACTGGGAGTTGCCTCTACCGCTAAACTCTTCTTTTTCTACCAAATTATAGCAGTTTCAGAATCAGTGGGTATTGAAAATAGTTTGGGTTTTTTGGCAACAAAGACTTCAGGCTTTGGCATATACCTGGCTAAAGGAAAAGCAGCATCAGATAACAAGCTTTAAATTTTTGAAAGAGCTGGTAGTCCTGGTGGTGGCACATCATTTTTCCTAGAAACAAGTGGGTGAGCCGTTTCTCTTGTGGCCGGTCCACTATGGATTCCTTGTGCAGAATTCTAGGCCCTGTGAACTTTGTGATTAGCCTGTTTCTGCTATTAATTAGGAGGGATCTGAAGACCTTGACCGTAAAAATTTCAGGTGCGCTTTTAGGAACGATCCACACGGCTTTTATTTCGCCAGTTGTGTTGCTGTGTTAGTACATTCTAGCCACTCTAGCCTGCTTAATCACCAATTCGCACAGCTGAGGGGGACCAGTAGATTCTCTGTGGCCATCCTCTCATTCCCAGGAGAAGTACCTGCTTCTTCCAGGAACAATCCCCACGCTACCTGTGGAAGGAGGGAAAGCTGCTGTGTGAAACCCACCTTGAATAGTTTGGTGTTGTGATCAACTTGCTCCTCAGAGCAGTGTGTGTGTGTGTGTGTGTGTGTGTGTGTCAGAATGATGCCTACATAGATAGGTTTTCTTTCCAGAAACCCCAGCATGATTCTTAGACACCATACAAGAAATCGGTCTTTATTTATTTTAATCTGGAGCTGTTCTTCACTCCAGCTACACATGCAATTTAGTGACATACTGAAGTCTAGATTTGCCAGTAAGATCTATTGGAGAATGAAGGCCTTCTGTGCTTGCTTTTGGAAATGAGGCTTTAAAAGGAAAAAGAAAAAACAGTTATAGCAAGAATCATATAAAGTTCCAGAGACATTTCACTGGCAGCTCCTAAAAGGAGCCCACCTGCATCAGACACCTTGATTCCAGGTGTTTCCTTTTGTTGGCAGTGCTAGAGGTCACTCAAGGCATAAGCAAAAACAAACTTTTTAAATTTCCACCCCACCTTTCTCCATACAGAACAAAAGCAGGGGACAGAACTATGCTAGGCAATGGGGATAACCAAGAAGTGTCTCAAAATGGTATGGGTGGTGAATTCTGTTTGCCAAGTTGTGAATGTCTTCAGTTATGACAATGCTCTTGTGTAACTTGCCTGTTGTGGTGTTGCTTTGTGGCAACATCTTCCTTCTGTGTTGGGCCTGGAACCAATTTCTCCTGAAAACCCATGGGGGGCGGGGCGTATCCATGTGAGTAGCAGCATTGCCCTTTAAAAGAAATGGAAAATCCTACACATTTGAATTTATTTCTGAAGCAGCGGTTTGCAAAGCTCTCAGGATCTAAGCAAGGAAATACATGCCCTGCTCCCCACTCCTTATAATCAAAATCCTCCATTACATAGGAGTTTGTTTGGGGTTTTTCTCTGACAACTACATATGTATCAGGGGCAGAATCAGATTCCAGCACAATAATCATTTGGGTCCACTACAGGGAGAGAATTTGGCAGAAAAGTTAAATTGTTAAGTTTCTGGAGAAACTGATCATTGTCAACAAAACTCAAGTTCTTAATAAACCAAATGTTTTCCTACCTTCTACAGCAACACACACACATACACACAAACGTACCTTTCTGAATATGTGAAATAATGTAGCGCTGTTGTTTTATCTAATTTTTGTTGTGGTTTCATGGACTTAAACATGTATAAAAAGAGAGCTATAGACAGAGGTTATAATTACGGTACTTTTATGCAGTGCTGGGGTCATGAGCCAAAATGGTTCTGCAGCTGCTTCCAGCAACCAATTTCTAAAGTTAAAATATTTCATTGTGGTTCAGGGTTGTAATCCAGTTACGTTCCTCTCAAGAAAACTACATCAGCCACCTGTATTGCCCATTTAGCTGGAAGGGAGGAGGGTGTATATTTTTTAGTAATTTTTAACTTGTTTAAAATTGCATTTATATTTTGCAATTGTTATGTTGAATCATGGAGGAGGGTTTATCTCTTACTTGGATCTAATAAGGGGATTTCTGTTATATGCAAGATAGCTTGGAACTTTTTATTCCTTGACTTGTTTTCTGTAATTTATGACTTTGGAAGGTCTGTGAAACACTTAAGCAGCTGAGTAAGTGACAAAACTGCTAGCAATCTGCTTTAAACTGGATGGATTTATAATTTATATATATATAAATATATATATAAAGGTCAGTTTCTTTATAAACAAGTTTTTCTGCCTTTTTCTTTAAGGGTGTGGGATGATTATTATTGCAAAAGTACGAAGGATTTCTAGACTCCCAGCCTTGGTTTTTTTTTTTTAATGCTTAGCTGCAACAGAGGCAGATTTGGCTCAGAATGTTACAGAGAAAATTATTACTTCATTAAATTTATATCCCACCCTTCCTTTCAAATGAGCACTATTTTTAATTTACTGTAATTTTAAATTGTAACGTGCTGGGGGTCTCATAGTGAAGAGTGGCTTAGCAAATAGCATGATTTTCACTGCAGCTTCACTTGGAATCAGTTTGCACCCAAGCGCTTTATCAGTAATAGACAATTCGCCTTCAGCATTCTTTCCCCCTATAGATTTTCTAAATCATACATGTTTTGGGGGAGCACTGTTTTTAATTCAAACTGGACTTGGATGGCCAGGGATAAGGCAGGATCACATTTATTGACTCCCTGCCCGTTCCCTTCATGCAGAGCGAGAGATTGGCAGCAGCTTGCCCAAAGCGTTTTTTTCTTTGCCTCTCCTCGCCTTCCTGCCAATTTTCAAATGGTAAGCAGAGCAGCTTTCTCTGTTCTCCTGCAAACAAGGCATGCTCCCTAGACCCCTTTCTTTTTCTTGCCTTGGGTGCCTGGCTGCACCATCGGGGGTCTGGGATCAGGGCCGGGTTTAGGTTTGATGAGGCCCTAAGCAACTGAAGGTAATGGGGCCCTTTATATGTCCAGCTGTCAACTTTATCAACAAGAAATTGTCGCTGTTTTTTGTCTTTAATATATGGTAATTTATGGACCTAATGGGTATCTAAAGCCTTTTGCACATAACAAAATATGTATTTTATCAAAGTAATTGTTGAACTTGACAAAGGAGAAAATCTGTACAATTAAGAAGTAGTATATTAATAGTGAAATAATTATTAAGTTCTAATTTAAAATGATTGGGGGCCCATTACTTAAATCATAGGAGCCTACACAGCACAAAACACTGTTGTAGGTTTTTATGTTTTTGTTTTATATTTTGGAAATGTACAACCAGTTTTCCCCCCTTTAAATTTTTTGGGGGGCCCCAAGAGAGCGGGACCCTAAACTATAGCTTGTTTAGCTTATACGTAAATCCGGCCCTGTCTGGGAATCTGGGATATACAGAGCTGGGCTTGCTTTGATTGCATTTCAATGAAAAGGGGGAAAGGCAACTCTGCACATGCCTGCTTGAACCTTGCGTTGCAAACGTGGGCCTTCCTTGCTGCAAAACAGGACACGGGAGAGAAGCATAGCTGTCAACTTTCCCCCCTTTTTTAAAGCGAAATTCCCTTATTCCGAATGGGATTCCTCGCAAGAAAAGGGAAAAGTTGACAGCTATGGCAGAGAAGGGATGAGCAAAGCAGGCGGCGCACAGGGGCTGGATCCTGGGGAGAAGGAAAGCCGTTACCTCTCTGCAACGTTTCCCCCCCCCCCAAAAAAAAGAAACCCCCCACGCCCCTCCCCCCCGTGCCTTAAATGAGGCGGCCCTTTGAAGTGCCTAGGAGGGATCCAGCGTTTGGTCACGTGTCCATGCCCAGCAAAGCCCCTCCCTCCCTGTAGAATCTTCCACATTCGCCCAGAAATGCACCGGGGCGCCATGGCTATGGGCATCCCTCGGCGGAGCTGCCTGCTGCTCCTGTCGCTGCTGCTCTGCTTAGCCCTGGAGAGCAGCTGCGCTTTGCACACCAAGGGCGCCCTGCCCCTGGACGCCATCACCTTCTACAAGGTAATAGCAATTGTTGCCTTTCCGTTCTGCTTTTTATTTCGTTTTCTCAAAGGGTTGTGTGTGTGTGATGCTAGAAACCACACTTGCATGCATGCTTTTTGGGGAGGAGGAACGAGGGTGGGGGGACGACCTTCTGCTCCGACTCCTTCCTCCTCCCGGTGGACATAGGGGCATCTCTCTCAAATTAATGCCAAAAATTGCAAATAGCACGTAAGGGGGGGGGGGGCGTTTGCAAAAGTCCGGCGTTGCGCGCCCGGTTTGCTTCTTAGTTAAAGCGATTTGCCCATCGCTTTGCCCATCTCTGCAGGAGGAAGGCTTGGGGTGGTGCGCCTGAAAAGGGATCAGCTGCGCAACACGCCCCCTCCCCATATTATTGGCTGGCAGGGGGCATATTCCAACTCGATTAAGGGGGGGCGCCTTGGTATGAAGCAGGACAGAAGGGGAGAGGGTGTTGGAGAGGACAAAGGCTACCTAGGCGCAGTCATACTAACGAGAATCCCCGCGCATACAGTATTTGCGATAGGTTTTATTTAGGTTGTATTTTTATTTTATAGCTTTTAGACCCCACTTTTCATCCAGGGTACGCTCAAGGTGGCATGGATAGTTCTCCTCCCCCTTTTATCCCCACAACAACGCTGTGAGGTAGGTTAGGGCAGTGTTTTTCGCGAGATGTTGCCTGGTGTGCCGTGGGAAAAATTTGTTTATTTGATTCCTATTCAAGAGAATTACTTTATATATAGTCAATATAGGCACAGAGTTAAATTTTTTAACATTTTCTAATGGTGGTGTGCCTCGTGATTTTTTTCATGAAACAAGTGTGCCTTTGCCCAAAAAAAGGTTGAAAAACACTGGGTTAGGCAGTGAGTGAGTGACTGGCCCGGCCCAAGGTCACCCATGAGATTCATGGCTGGGTGGAGGATTTGAACCCAGGTCTTAGGCCTGCTTTTTGCACACACACTAGCTCCGCATCACATTTTCAAGACGCAAAAGGCCTCTGAACACAACATAAATCTCACCCTAAATTATTTTAGCTCCGCTGCCTTAAATTATGTTAAAAAGATCTTACAGAATCATGCATGTTGACAGCAATAGATTGCAATATTGATTCAGTGGATTGGATTAGATTAAAAATAGAGCCTTTATACCACTGTTGCTATTGACATTCCATTAGTATCCAGTGTTTTTGTTGGGGGGGGGGGAACCTGAAGGAGTGCCTGTGCCTGTTTTCTTGGAAGTAACCTCCACTGTCTTCAGTGGAATTTACTTCTGTGTAACTCCACAACTATTGCAAGTGGGGCGTGAAATGGGGGGTTACGTGTGCTGTTTCACTCGCACTTCTTTCTCTGCCCTTAGTTTCGGATATGCAACCTGCAGTTTAATTGCAAATATTGTCTCCTTGCTCCACCCAGGCGAGGGAGGTGGCTTCATACAGTCACCAATCATGGTTGTCCAAGTGGATGCCAAGGGCAGTGCAAACTTGGCTTTGCTTTCCAGGGTGAGGGAGGGCACAATTTGTGCCTGATTCCTGAATCGGCACCAAGGATTCCTCCCCTGAGCAAAATGAAGTGAGAGTACCCCTGAGTCTATGCAGAGAGCTCATTTTCTAAGCAAGCACATGGAAGGATCAGTCCTGGAGTGGTGGGTGGAAAATGGGTTCAGAGTCCCAGCGACTCATTTTGAATATACACACACAACACACACCCTCCCCATTGTATATTCCTAGCCTCAGAGGTGTACTCCCTCTTGAAATGGAGAATTTATTTTCCTGTAATATATAATAAGCCAGCAGTAGACCTCTTCTTCCAGCAAAACATTAAGAACATACAAAAGACGCTGCAGGATCAGGTTAATGGCTCATCTACTCCGGCGTCCTGTTCTCACTGTGGTCAACCTGATGTCTGTGGGAAACCGGCAAGGAGCATCTGAGCACAAGAACAATCTCCCTTCCTGTGGTTTCCAGAAGCTGGTTGTCAGAAGCTATTGCTGCCTCCAATTGTGGAGGCAGAGCATAGCCATTTGGCTAGCAGAATAATAATAATAATAATAATAATAATAATAATAATAATAATAATAATTTATTTATACCCCACCCATCTGGCTGGGTCTCCCCGGCCACTCTGGGCGGCCTCCAACAAATACAATACAAAGTCACAAATTAAAAACTTCCCTAAACAGGGCTGCCTTCAGGTATTTTCTAAATGACAGGTAGTTGTTTATCTCTCTGACCCCTGATGGGAGGGCGTTCCACAGGGCAGGCGCCACTGCCAAGAAAGCCCTCTGCCTGGTTCCCTGTAGCTTTGCTTCTCGCAGTGAGGGAACTGCCAGAAGGCCCTCGGCGCTGGATCTCAGTGTCCGGGCTGAACGATGGGGGTGGAGACGCTCCTTCAGGTATACAGGACCGAGGCCGTTTAGAAGCCATCAATAGCCCTCTCTTCCATTAATTTGTCTAATCGTCAAATCATATAATTGTAGAAGGAACCCTGAGAATCATCTAGTTCTAGTGCAACTCCCTGCAATGCAGGAATATACATCTGTCCCATATGGGGATCAAACCTGCAACCTTGGTGTTAATCAGCACCACACTCTGGCCAACTGAGCTATGATCCCTCCCTGCCCTAAATTACATTTCCGAAAAGAAGTAAGGGGTGGGGAGGTAACCAGAAATGGATTTTTGTGTGTGGAAGGACTGTGAGGTCCATTCAGTTAACGCTTCTCAAAATAAATTCCCGGGCTCATAATTCTGAATGAAAGATCTTTTGCTCCCAGCTTTACTCAGTGGATCTCCTGGGAGTCTACTTAAAAACAAAGCAGGTCCCATGAGCATAGCATCTGTGCACCCCTGCTAGATCATATATGTTAGATCATATGTACATCATAGTCAGGGTAGGGGATTTAATGCACCTGTGCTTGACTTGAATTTCAACCAGCTTGAAGAGCTTATTACACTGAGGAATTGAATGGAAGCTCCAGGGTGCAACAACTTACTAATTTTTGGGAAAGAACTTAGGATTCCTATCTTGCTAGCTGCATTTCCAGAGTACGTTTGCGTGTAGTCATAAGCCGCTCAAATTTTATTAGCCTACTGTTAACACGTAGCATTTCTGCGGCAAAGTCCAGGCATTTTGCACTTATTACCGTGCTAAGTAAAAATTAAGCAGGGCTGCCTCAGAGGCGTGGGAACTGGAGCGTCTCCGCCCAAAGCCTGGGAACTGTGAAACTCCAGACAAGTCACATCTTGCACTTTTTGTGCCCTGCAGCAGTTCTATCCGATAAGTGGGGTGCAGCAAGAAACCCCATCCCACCCCTGCGCATTTAAAAATAATTAAATTAAATTTTATTAATTTTTTAATAACCAAGAACAAACATCCTATTTCCCTTTGCCCTTTTTTTTAAAAAAATGGGACTATCCCTTGAGAACAGCCTGTTTTACCCTTCTGTAAAATGGGCTCAGTGACAACCAACTCTGCAGATTCACATGAGGATTGCAGCTTAGAATAGCTTTTTAAGTGAGATGGGGGGTGGAAGGGCCATGCTCAGCGGTGGGGCAGCTGCCTTGCATGCAAGAAACTCTCTGGCCTCTAAAGTTATAAAAAAAGGGTTTTGAGATGGGCACTACTCCGGCCTGAGGCCCTGGAGAACTGCTGCCAGTCCGTGTAGGCAACGCTGGCGAGGTGGACTAATGGCATAGAATCATAGAGTTGGAAGAGACCACAAGGGCCATCCAGTCCAACCCCCTGCCAAGCAGGAAACACCATCAAAGCACTCCTGACAGATGGCTGTCAAGCCTCTGCTTAAAGACCTCAAAAGAAGGAGACTCCACCACTCTCCTTGGTAGCAAATTCCACTGCCAAACAGCTCTCACTGTCAGGAAGTTCTTCCTAATGTTTAGGTTCAGTGCATGGCTCAGTGCATCACTGGAAATGTGGCATATATGCTGTTTAGTATATAAAGACAGT
Source organism: Lacerta agilis (assembly GCF_009819535.1). Lineage (NCBI taxonomy): Eukaryota > Metazoa > Chordata > Lepidosauria > Squamata > Lacertidae > Lacerta > Lacerta agilis. Next base: position 7,633,589 of record NC_046319.1, on the reverse strand, counting down.
AGCAACTGGGGACCAGTTTACCTGTGACATTGCCTTACAGCATAAATGCCCACTCAGCTACTTTGGTATACGGAACTGACACAGGTGCCCCTATATCTGCATTTGTAAGAAATCAGTCTTTTAGTATGATAGTCAGCACCCTAAAACCACTGCCTATTGACATCAGACGGGCGCCTTCACTGTCCTCTTTTCGGTGCCTGCTGGAAACCTGAAGGAGCCTCTCCACCCCCCATCGTTCAGCCCGGACACTGAGGTCCAGCTCCGAGGGCCTCCTGGCGGTTCCTGCCCTGCGAGAAGTGAGGTTACAGGGAACCAGGCAGAGGGCCTTCTCGGTAGTGGCGCCCGCCCTGTGGAACGCCCTCCCATCAGATGTCAAGGAAATAAACAACTATCTGACTTTTAGAAGACATCTGAAGGCAGCCCTGTTTAAGGAAACTTTTGACATTTGATGTTTTATCGTGTTTTTAATATTCTGTTGGGAGCTGTCCAGAGTAGCTGGGGAAACCCAGCTAGATGGGCAAGGTATAAATAATAAATTATTGTTATTATTGTTTAGGCAAACGCACCCACCGATGTAGAATGTTGTCGTGTTTAATCTGTTTTTGGCTTATCGTCAATTTTGAAATTCCGAATGTTTTAAACAGCGACTTTTAACTGTTTTCGACAATAACACAGAATCCTATTGGCTGAAGGTACCTTATTTTAAGATTGAATTACCGTATTTTTCCGCCTATAAGATGCCCCCATGTATAAGACAACCCCTGTTTGGGGGGACTCAGATTTAAGAAAATGGCCTCAGTACTACCTGTGTATAAGACGCCCCCTAATTTTTGACATAATTCATTAGGGAAAAAACCTAGTCTTATACACGGAAAAATACGGTAGATTTATATAAGATGACTTACACAAGATTGTCTTTTTTGTTCTTTTGTTTATTTAAGATTGTTTTTGTTTTCTATGAATATCAATAAAGTATGGCTTTTTAAAAAAAGATTTTAAGATCTAGAGTCGATTGACTAAATTATTTCTGGATAATTAGCTAGAGTTGAGGGTCAGCACTGGTGTTTGAGAAGGAGCAACACAGTGCCTCTCTCTTCTGAAGCGCATGCTGAATTTCTGGGAGATGGGGGGGCCTCCAAATATTGTTGGACCCCAGTCCCCATCAATGACCAATGGTCAAGGATGATGGGACTTACTGCCCAGTCACTATTGAGGGAGGCAGGCAGGGTGGGGACAGGTTCCCTATCCCAGCTGTAAAGGTTGAGTGACCACTGACAGCCTCAGGTTAGACGTTCAGTAGTCAGAATGCCTCAGGTGTTTTGCAGGTGACTTTGGAAACCAGATTGCTTCCACACAGCGCACGTTCACAGCTTTTGTGGCGCTTTCCTTTTAGGTGATCCCGAAGCACAAGTTCGTGCTGGTGAAATTTGACACCCAGTATCCTTACGGAGAGAAGCAGGATGAGTTCAAAAAGGTGGCCGAAAGCTCAGAATCCAGTGACGATTTGTTGGTGGCCGAGGTGGGGATATCAGGTGAGATGCTTACGGTGGACTTGTACACAGATTATGAGGTCTATAAATTTATCTTTCACTTCTTCTTTTTTAAATGGACACCAGATTAACTGTTGGAACTCTTAACACTGTGCAAACATCAATAAAGGAGGCAGGGCTTTTTGCTTAGGATAAGCTGATCAGAATGATGCCTTTCCTCCTGAATCTCTGCAAACATCTTTTCCTCCTGGCTGATGCTACATACTGAGTTTAGCAGAGCTTTAATTGTATTGACTGGTTGACGTTGCTGAATATTGTGTGTGTGTGTGTGTGTGAGAGAGAGAGAGAGAGAGAGATTGGTGGTCTTGTGGATTATTAAGAAATGGGGAGTAAACTCACTGTCTGACTAAGATACCGAATTTTTTGTTTTTCAGGGGGGAGGGAAAGAATTTGTGTTGAAGATGCGTAGAGGGAGGCAGAAGAAACAGTCATGGTTTTAATTCCCTCTTTCCCCCTGCCATTGCCCAGTCTGCAGGAGGAATTTTTCCATAAGTTCCCTTGCACTCCCCTGCATTTTGATTTGAGGAGCAGGGGAACCGTGTGAGGACAGAGCTAGTCATTACTGATTTTTATTTTATATGGGTGGAGTGAGAAAAGGTGCTGCACACAGCCAGAAGCACAGGGCTTATGTCATTAATTCAAAACTTTCGAGTTTTGTGATGGGGGTGGAGGAGCTTGGACCCTTAGAGACTGCCGGGAGGTGAAAGCAGCTTGCAAAAACAGTGTGCGCTCTCATTCCATTTATCTGCTCCTTGCCAGAGAGGGAGAAAATGTAGCACTGTAAGAAGTTCCCTGCTGACCCCTGAGAATATTCCTGAAGACAGAAAAAACATCCTTTTGTACGCATGTGCTGCAGCTAGGATACTTATAGATTGGAAAGGAGAAAAAATACCAACAGTCCAAGAATGGCAAACTAAGCTAATAGAATATATGAATTTAGCAAGGATGACAGCAGCAATAAGAGATATACAAAAACAGAAAACAAAAACAGAATGGAAATATTTGGAAGAATATTTTAAAAAAGAAGGTTTGAAAACGGAACTAATGATTTGCTTAGATTAAGTTACGCACGTGGGAGATTTAAATTATATACATATATATATTGTTGCCGTTTTTTGTTTTTTGTCCGTTTGTAAGAATGAGAGTAACTAAATTATTAGTTAGAGTAATGAAATGAGTATTATACTAAGAAAACCGTTGTAGAAGCAATATGAAGTCATATTTTAAATTTGATGTATAATTTGAAAGAGACTATTGTTAATTTATGTTTATTATTTGTGCGATGTAAGATTTAATGTTTTGTTGTGTTTTATGTTTGGAATCCTTTTTTTTTTTAAAGAAACATAAATTTAATAAAGACTTATTTTAATAATAAAAAAGAAGAAGTTCACTGCTGGATCAGGCCAAAGGCCCATCTAGTCCAGCATCCTGTTCTCGCAGTGGCCAGCCAGATGCCTCAATGGGAAACCTGCAAGCAGGATTCGAGCGCCTGCAGTTCTCAGCAGCTGGTAGTCAGGTGGAGATAGAACACATGCCATAGGATTTGTCGCGGCAAGTGGCTGATTGCGTTTTGCAAAATGATTTGTGTTGACTGCACCAATGAATTGCAGGAAACCCTCTGTGTGTGTTTGCTTAGGAGGAGTGGGGATGGGGAGAGAGAGAGAGAGAGAGGTTGCAAGGCTTGCAATGTGTTCAGTTATGAGGTATGGGGTATTTTGAGGAAGCTCCCCCTGCGTAAGACTGGTGGGTGCGTGTTTGCGTGCTCCTTTCTGCATCACCACTTCGCCTGGGAATGTGCAAGGCATGGTGCGTGACAAGTGCCGTTTGCCAGCCCTGCACAGTTGTCTCCTAGGCACACACACACACACAACCCCCCTCCATTTTGCTGTGGAAATGGGAGAAGCCTCTACTGGCCCAAGGGAATCCCTGATTTTATGCAAGTGAGCAGTGATCTCCCATTGCAAGCAAGGGGGTTCTGATATGGGATTTCCGCCCCTCTACAGGGGGCAGGCTTTCCCTACTGGCTAGATGGGTCTTTACCATGTGTTCACTGGTCAGGATTTTAGCATTTTATTAAACGTATTTGGTTTTGTGTGTGTGGTTTTATCCGTTTTTAATTATCTTATGTGTGAATCGCACCGAGACAGTGGTTTAGAAGGCAATCAAGGAGTTAATTATAATAATATGGGGCTTCCCCAGAGTAGAGATCCCCACTAAGTTAAGTGGCGCTTACTTCTGTGTGGGTATAGGATTCGGCTCCTCTTTCCTGAGTCTACTCTAGAACATTTCAAAATGAAAATCAATAACAGTCCAGATTTAGACACTTTAAAAACCCACAGGTTTCAGTGAGAAAAAAACTAGTATGTGTTTATTCACTGAAACCAGGGCGGTTAAACCGCAGCTCTCCAGATGTTGCTGAACGACAACACTTAACAAGTCCTGATCGTGGACTATATTGGCAGTGGCCCAGCTGTCTGGGAACACGTTGCATGAGTTCTTGGGTTTCCCATTGGGGCATCTGGTTGGCCACTCAAATGAGAACAGGATGCTGGACTAGATGGGCCATTGGCCTGATCCCACAGATTGTAGGATTGCAGCCGTAGCCCTATTTTCAAGTCCTAGTAGGTTTCATTATCGGTCTTCTGTTCGCAGATTATGGTGACAAGCTGAACATGGAGCTGGGGGAGAAGTACAAGCTTGATAAAGACGCTTACCCGGTTTTTTACCTGTTCCAAGATGGCGACCTGGACAACCCTTTGCCTTACCCTGGGCAGGTCAAAGCGAGCTCCCTGCAGCGCTGGCTGAAGAGCCGGGGGATCTACATGGGGATGCCGGGGTGCCTGAAGGAGTTTGACGCCTTGGCCAGCAAATTTGTGGGCGCCACGAAAGAGCTGGAGCGCCAGGCCCTCCTGGAAGAAGGGCGGAAGCTCCTGGCCAAGGCGAAGGAGACCGAGCAGAAGTCCTCAGAGCAGTACGTCAAGGTCATGAGCAAAATCCTCGCCCAGGGGGACCAGTTCGCCGCCAGCGAAGTCTCCCGGATCAGCAAGCTCATTGAGGAGAACAAGATGAGCGAGGGCAAGAAGGAGGAACTCCAGAAGCGCTTGAACATCCTTGCTTCCTTCCAGAAGAAGACCAAGGAGGAGGAGAAAGACGAACTTTGACATGCTAGAAATGGCGTGCTCTGTGCAATCTTAAGGGGGTCGAGGTCCCGTTCTGGTGCTGCTTCACGCAAGCAAAAATGCCCCGCTCTCTTTTAACGAATTCCCCTCATAGAGAAGCTTCCCACATACACACGCACACCCTTTTAAACCTTTAACGAAAGGCATCCCTTATGTGCCACTCAGAACAGTACGGAGACTGCCATCGTTCCCAGCGCTGTTGAGAGCATTGCAGGTAGAAGATCCGTTAATCCTTTGTTTAAAAAGGCAAATAATAATAATAATAATCCTTTCTCTCCCCCCCCCTTCCCTTTTCTCCTCGAAGAAAAATGCTTCTCCTCACAGGTGTCGTCCATGCCAGTCGTGCTTCCAAGATGGCCGCCCTCAGGACTTGGCGCAACTCCTTCACTGGTGGGGTTTTCAAAATGGCTGCACTCGGAACATGAGGCGGCCTGTTGTCATTGCTTGAATTCTCAATCCTGGCCCCACCAGGCCTGTAACGTTGTGGACCGTGCTAGCTGGCCCACAACCAAAACAGAAGGCTTATTTATTGAGTCATTGGGTGGGGAGAGTTGCCAGATATTCATGGCAGGCTGCAGTCAGCGTGGTGAGCTCAAAATGGCCGCTCTCAAAATGGTGCTTGGTGTTCTGGCGGGCAATGGAAGAAGATGGCCGCCCTCCCTGTTTTTGTGTGATCTGTGCTGAGGAATTCAACCATCCGAGCAAGCAGGGGGTGGAATCATTGGTGTGTGTGTGTGTTTTTGGGAGCCCAGGTTTGGCCAAAGCAAAACATGCATTTGAGATGGGGAGGCAAAAATGGTGTTCGTCTCTTTACTGACCAGTATTTGCAAAAATGTTTTTTGGAGGGGAATTACATGGGTACTTAATTTGCTAATAAAGGTTATTGGGTGGAAAATTCACAGTCGGGTTATTATTCCCCCCCCCCCCATTTCTTGCTGCTTTGTCAACAAGATTAGTGTTGCCCTCTGTGCTGAGTCAAAGAAAATGGAGCTCTTATTCAATCTGAAGTCTTGCTCAGAGTACCATATTTTTCGCTCCATAGGGTGCACCGGACCATAGGGCGCACCTTGTTTTTAGAGGAAGAAACAAGAAAAACTTACTAGTTTTTTTCTGGTTTTCCTCCTCTAAAAGCCCTGTTTTTTTGAGGATCAGCTAAAGGTTTTGCAGCTTTTTTTTGCAAAGGGAAAAGCCCTGGTTTTTTGAGGATCAGCTAAACGTTTTGCAGCTTTTTTGCAAAGGGAAAAACGCTGGGTTTTTTAGGATCAGCTAAAAGTTTGCAGTTTTTTTTTGCAAAGGGGGAAAAGCAAAGAGGAAAAGCTCTGTTTTTATGGGGTTCAACTCACATTTTTGCAGCTTCTAAAGGAAAGGGAGCCTTTTCTACAGTTTCCAGACAGATAATCTAATCAGCCAGTCACATGTAGCTGGGGAAACAAACAACCTCCCTCTGCAGCACATTCAACAAAGGAGGGCAGGGCTGAAAGGGAGCCAGGGACTCTTATCTCTCTCCCGATCTCTTGCTGCTCAGCGGGGTCCTTTCAACACCCCCTTTCCTCTTTGTAAAATAAAAAAGCATGATCCTCTTTTGGCCCCTGGGCAATTCAGCTCCAGGGACCACCATTCGCTCCATAAGACGCACAGATATCTCCCCTTACTTTTTAGGAGGAAAAAGGTGCGTCTTATGGAGCGAAAAATACGGTAATTTGCAATTTGTGAGAACTGATTGTGGAAGTTGGCACTTCAATATGATTGATTCCCCACCCCCTTTTTTTTTTTAATAAACTTTGAAGTGTTTGAGAACTGCCCGAAGTGGGAATGCTGAGATTGGAGTGTCACGTTCTTCCCTTTATTAAAACCAACAACCATGGGGGTGGCAGTTTGGATTGGGGCCATCAGCCTAATCCAAATCAAGCATGCAAATCTGCAGCTGCTTTAAAAAAAAGGAGGGTGGAAGCATGGGGACTTCAGGTTGGGGAATCTCCCATGTGCTGTCCCTAGCTTGGCCTTCTATGTAGCAGGGGAAACCCTACTAATGTCTGGAGACACAATTCGAGAGCCCTGATCTCCAGTCCGCTTCATTTTCACCAAGCTTCAGAGCCGATCCGTACCATCATACGATCTAGAAACTTGTGTGTGTTTTTTTGGTGACGCTGAAATCTTTGCCCAATACCAGATCCCCACAAATAAACAATACATGCCCACCTCACTCTCAGTGGGGAGAACTGGGTGTGAGCAGGGAGCTCAACTGCCTCACTTGCCCAATTCCTTTTGATTGCCCCCTGGAGTTCCTCCTTAAGGATGTAACTGGCCGTCACTGCTTCTTGTGGGACAGAGTTCCACAGGCCAGCTATGCGCTGTTTGAAGAAGTCCGTCCTTTTAGCTGTCCGCGTCTACTAGCCATGATGGCTATACTGCTGGAAGCAGAAGGAGGGGAGAGTCGCTGTCAGGGCCAGCCCACCCATGAGGCAAGGTGAGGCAGCCTCCTCAGGCAGGCAGGATCCACAGGGGCAGCAGATCTGGCCTCCCAAGGAATGCATTGCCCACTGCACGCTGCTTGAAGGCATTTTGTGGCTTGCCTCAAGTGCCAAAATGTATTGAGCTGGCCCTGGTGGTTGTGCTTGAAGCCTGCTTGGGAGCTGTGTTGCATGCTTTCCTTTAAAAATTAAATTAAATACTTTTGACAAGAAAACAGCCCTTGGGCTAGGAAAGGATAGCCGCTCCCGTTTCAGGTGACGGAGCTGGAGGGACGCTTGTCCAAACAGACAAAGCAGACTTGTGTCGACTGCTGGCTCTTCCTGGTTCAAAGGTGCTCAAGAATGGTAATGAAAAAGTAACAGATTTAATGGACAGCCTGAAATTGTCCGCCCTGCCCCAAGTGACTGGGCCAAAGCCGCAGGGCTTCTCCTTTTTAGTGTTCATTTTCCACTGAAGGACAAGACACTGGCTCATTTCAGGAAGACACAAAAGACTTGCCCACTCAAGCGGAGTCACAGGTGCCTGTTTTGATGACAGAGCGGTGAATCCAGCTTGGCACATCTCTCTGCTGCCCTTTTATTAAATTCTTTTTTTTAAGTTTGCAAAGCCTGGAATTTATTTGTGATGTTCTGGATAACAAGTATTAGGAAAATAATTCCCTTCAGTACTTCCTTGCAATTGTTTTTGATTTTCAAAAAAACACACTCGCAATAATAGGAAGCAGAGAGTAGGACTATAGGGGCAGGTGTCTCATATAGTTGGGACTGGTGCTTTTTGGTTTGTTTTAACTTGTTTTTATTGGGTTTTGAAAAGGGGGGGGAAATCCCAAATCAATTTGTTGTTGTTCAGTCGTTCAGTCGTGTCTGACTCTTCATGATCCCATGGACCAGAGCACGCCAGGCACCCCTATCCTCCACTGCCTCCCGCAGTTTGGCCAAACTCATGCTAGTCGCTTCGAGAACACTGTCCAACCATCTCATCCTCTGTCATCCCCTTCTCTTTGTGCCCTCCATCTTTCCCAACATCAGGGTCTTTTCCAGGGAGTCTTCTCTTCTCATGAGGTGGCCAAAGTACTGGAGCCTCAACTTCAGGATCTGTCCTTCCAGTGAGCACTCGGGGCTGATTTCTTTAAGGATGGATAAGTTTGATCTTTTTGCAGTCCATGGGACTCTCAAGAGTCTCCTCCAGCACCATAATTCAATATTTCCCTTTAATTCTTAAGAAACAGTTAAGCAGAGGCGCCTGCCTAAAAGATCCAGTGTGTTCTCTTTAGCTTTCTTTGAAACTGGGCTAGGATTGGTGTACTCACAAATCTCCTTTTTTTGCACTCTTCCCCCTCCCCCTGACAATTTTGTTGAGCAAGTCAGCCATTCACTGGCAGGTTACAGAACATTTTTGTCTCGCAACCCCTTAAGAGCCCAGCTGCATCTTTAGGCCACAGGCCCGTCTGGTCCAGCGTCCAGATTCCTGTTGTGGTCCAGCAGATGTTTGCAGCAGGCTCATGAGCAGAGGATGCTCGGCTGCCTTCCACTTTTGCACCCAGCAATGTATCTGGAGGTACACTGCACTTGTCTGTGGTTGGATTTCAGTGGTCAGCAAACCTTTTCAGCAGGGGGCCGGTCCACTGTCCCTCAGACCTTGTGGGGGGCCGGACTATATTTTGGAAGAGAGAAAAAAATGAATTCCTATGCCCCACAAATAACCCCAGAGATGCATTTTAAATAAAAGGACACATTCTACTCATGTAAAAACACACTGATTCCCGGACCGTCTGCGTGCTGGATTTAGAAGATGATTGGGCCAGATCTGGCCCCCGGGCCTTAGCTTGCCAACCCATGGATTTAACCATCAGGAGGTTTAGCCACCTGAAGTCCTACCCGCCATGAAACTGCCTAATTTGCTTTGGACATGTTATTATATAGTCAGGTGGGATGCAAATTTAACATTAAAGCCATATGTTGCCTGTGATTATATCGCCACATTTTGTCAGGACAAAACTTGGGGCCTGAGGTCTCTGCGCTCCGCCACCAATTTGGCAGAATCAGTCCCACTCACAAATTCAACAAGGCTAGCTTACTACGTTTTGAAACACGTGGTGCACATTACAAGACTCTTCAGTCCAGATTCTAAAATCAACCGACTACCCCAGTTAATTCAGATTCCAGAAATTTATTCCATGCCATGTGATTAAGTCCCTCCCCCCCCCAAGCAGTAGGTTTAGACCAGGGTTTCCCAAACTCCAGCTGTTTTTGGAACTACAACAACTCCCATTATCCCTAAGCTAGCAGGCCTCCTTATGACATTTGCCTAATCAGCGCAATGTTCAGAGGATACGATTAATCCTGGTTAATAATTAAAAAAAACCTTTAAGTGGTCTATATATTTATTAATATTCTTTGTCGCAGAGATGACAGGGAAAAGAGGAGGCCATGCTCCCATTTGGAGCGGTGGCATAAAGGCATTGGAGAGCATTGCGCAGCGACCAGCAGATGGAGATACTGATTCATTAGTAGAAGGGACCACAGTTTAAAATTAAAGGAATTGTAGGCAGCTGCTGGTTTCTCCTCGTATTATTCTGGCGGGGGATTGTAAAAAAAACGGGTAAGTGGCTGGGGGTGCTGTGGATGCGCAATAATTCTGCAGAACAGCAAAATAAACAGCTGGAAAAGGGGCCGCAGGGAGGCATAGAAATCGTAGACTCAAAAGAAAAGAAATCGTAGACTCGTAGTGCTGAAAAGGGTCCCAAGGGTCATCTAGCCCAACCCACGGCGATGCAGGAATCAGTTCTGGGGCTGTTCCTGCTTTTGATCTGCAGAGAAATTCCCTTGCCGTTTCTTTGCACCTTTATCGAGCGTCTTTTTTCTTTTCTATTTGCTCTTTTGTTTGTCTAAAAACCCCTCTTTTTTCCCCATTTCACTACTTCCTACCTTTTAAAATTTTCGGTCCGTGTTTCCTTCCATCATCAACAACATCATCAAAATGTTTTTCCACTTCTCTCCACTCCACACCCCCCCCCCGCGCTCATCGCCCGGTTTCTCTTCCTCTTCTCTAAGGGGAGCGGAGGTTGCGCGGCGACCCGCGGCTGCGCCTGGGGCGGGACCAGCGAAGGCTGGGCGGGGAGGAGGACGACGCTGGCTGGCCGCTCCCGCGGCTGCTCCGCCTGGCTAGCATGGCTTTCTCCGCGCCCGGCGCTGCCTCCGGGGGGCTCAGCACCCAGGACGCCTGGTCCCAGCAGGTAAGCGAGGAGAACCCGCCACGATGCCCGTCCCTCTCTCCAAGCAGACTTCGCACCTCTTTGACTCCAGTCCTTCCTTCCTTCCTTCCTTCTGGCCAGCCCAGGATCACCCTTGTTTATCCCGACCAGAAGTCTCCCATTTGCTTTCTGAGCAGAGAAAAGGCGGGGTTGGGGAGGGACCCCTTTCTGAGCAGGATGGGGAATTTTACTCCTCACAAGGGTTACCCCTGCCTTTTCCAATTGAGAAACCCACCGCTGCTTCTGGAGTCCCTTGTGCAGGCTCCTTGCGGCTCCCTGCAGCCTAATCAGGCTTCTAGTCCTCTGTGTGGAAAGATCCTGCCTGCCTCCGCTTAGCTGCCCCTCCCTCTCGCTTCTGTGCTCAGGTTTGGCCATCCATGGCTACTAGTCCTCATGGCCATGTGCTCTCGTCGTCAGGATCAGAGAGGTATCACACTCTTTGCTGTGCAGCAACAACAACAGCAGCACGCCCTCAGCTACATCCGCAATCTACTCAGTTTGACGAAAACATGCAAGGGTTTGGAGGGTGTGGGCAAAATACTCTTAAAATGCTAGAACTTCCAGGGAGCTTGGGGCAGGCAGGGTGGGCAGATATGTATCCAGAACAAACTAAAGGAAATTGGGTGGCTAAGTCAACTTTCCTCGTGCATTTTGCATTTTGTGGGATGTTCCGTCAGGATTCTCCAATTAGCTTTGCAGCAGGAACGACTCTGCAAACATTAGTAGGATGACAATGAGTGCGCAAATGCTGTTTGAAGGAACTGCTTTGAGCCCTTAAATTAAGGTTACCAGACACCCCCATTTCCCGGGGACAGTCCCCGGATTTACACATCAGTCCCCATACAAAATCCATTGAAGTTGAAAAGTGTCCACGGATTCATTGAAAAAAATCTGGTAACCTTAAATGCTTTTAAAAGTAAGGCACACAGCTAGAAAGGTTCAGGCTATGTATGCTTCAGTTAGCAGAACTTGGATTTGAGTCTATCTTCTGTTAACGAGGCAAATATGGAAGGTTGCATTTTTAAGTGTTGCCTTGTTTGTAAGCCTCCTGGGGCACATTTATCTATTGGTAGGCGGCCACGAAAATCTAAATAGTAATAAAAATTATAACTTACTCAGGGCATAACTATGGAACTCACTGCTACAGGATGCCCTGGCATTGTGCTGCCTGCTGACTCTTGATGTTTTTAAAAGTGGATTAGCCAAATGCATGAAGGATGGGGCCATGAGTAAGTATTAGCTCAACGGAGTCTTCATTTCAAGGACCTCAGAAGAGCCTGACAACGACTCAGACCAAAGGAAGTCCATCTAATCCAAGTCCCATAGAGGCCAGCTGGATGCCCCAGTGGGAATCCTGCAAACAAGGACCTGAAATCAATAGCCCTCTCCCTACTTGTGATGCTCACCAGGGGAATTCCATTAGTTCCCTATGCTGGCATTTTATGAATCACAGAAGTCGTGGTCGAGAATAGATTATATCTGGATTTCCAAAGAATTGGCACCTAAAATACAGAAGGCAGAAATCTGCCCCAAGACTTGCTCTGATCATAATCCTGTACAATTGAATTTAAAAGTTGGCTCCAAGGATTCTTTTAGATGGAGAATGGATGATGCACTGATGAGAGATGCCAAGCTTATTGAAGAAGCTGCAAAAAAGATGAAGGAATATTTTCAAATTAATTTGAACACGGAAGTAGAGAAAAGAATTGTCTGGGACGCAAGCAAAGCTGTGATGAGGGGATTCCTCATAAGTGAAAAATCTAAAAAGAAGAAGCAGCAAAATGTAGAAAAAGAAAGACTGTTGGGCTTAATAAAAGAAAAGGAAAAGAAATTAAGAGGGCACCCAAAAAAATCAAAAGATCCAGAAACAAATAAAATTATTGCAGTCTCAATATGCAAAAATTCTGAATCAAGAAATAGAATGGAAGATTAAGTTTATGAGGCAGAGAACTTTCGACTCAGCTAATAAATGTGGAAAATTGTTAGCTTGGCAGTTAAAAAAGCAGAAATCGAATATCATCACCAATTTAACGGTTAATGACAAAAATGTGGAGAATCCTGAGGAGATCAGATGGTGCTTCTAAAAATTTTATAAGCAATTGTACAAGGAGGAGAGAATAGAAGAGATTGAGATTGAGCAATTCTTGGAGAAAAATGGATTGCAGAGAGTCCCAGAAGATAAAGCTACAATACTCAACCACCCAATTTCAACACAAGAGTTGGAAGATGCTATTAATAACATGCAGATGGGAAAGGCCCCAGGACCAGATGGACTGACTGCAAAGTACTATAAGACCTTAAAAGACTGGTTGATACAGCCATTGAAAGAAATATGCAATGGTCTGCTGGAGGGAGGTAGGGCACCAGACTCTTGGAAGAAGGCCTATATCACACTGATTTTGAAACCAGATTCAGACAAAGCTTTAATGAAAAATTACCGACCAATCTCGCTTTTAAATGTGGATTACAAAATATTTGCCAGTGTCATGGCCACGAGATTAAAAAGAGTGCTGAAGGACTATATCCACAAAGATCAAGCAGGAATTTTGCCTGGAAGACAGATAAATAGTAATACAAGGATTACTGTGGATATATTGGAGAGGCTGGAAAAGAAGATTAATACGGATGCAGTTTTGATGTTTATTGAGGCAGAGAAGGCCTTTGACAATATTTCTTGGACTTTTATGAAGAAAAATTTAGAAAAAATGGGGGTCGGTCAACGGTTTTTAAATGGCATTAATGCCATCTATGCAGAACAGAAAGCAAAAATTATAATAAACAGTGTGATATCAGAGGAAATTAGAATTGAGAAAGGTACGAGACAAGGATGCCCTATTTTCCCCTTGCTTTTCATTACGGTCCTGGAGGTCCTTTTGAATATGATTAGATCAGAGAAACAGATAAAAGGAATAAGGGTGGGGGAGAAAGGATATAAACTGAGAGCCTATGCGGACGATTTGATGTTATCCCTACAAGAACCAGAAAGCAGTGTCCCCAAAGCTTTGGAGATAATTGAACTATTTGGACATGTAGCAGGTTTTAAATTAAATAAAGCCAAATCTAAAGTATTGACAAAAAACATGAATCCATTGCAGATACAGAAATTACATGAACGTACTGGATTGAACTTTGTTAAGAAGGTAAAATATCTAGGGGTAAATCTAACTTCGAAGAATCTAGACCTGTTCAAGAACAATTATGAAACATTATGGGATGAAGTTAAAAGAGTTTTAGAGACATGGTGAAGGTTGAAATTATCTTTGATGGGCAGAATTGCTGCTATAAAGATGACTGTGTTACCAAAGATGCTGTTTTTATTCCAAGTGATTCCAATTATAGACAAGTTGGACTGTTTTAGAAAATGGCAAAAGGACCTGTCTAAATTTATATGGTGGGGGAAGAAACCCAGAATAAAATTTAAAATTCTGACAGACTCTAAGGAAAGAGGGGGATTTGCCCTTCCAGACTTAAGAATTTATTTTGAAGCAGCAGCCTTTTGTTGGTTGAAGGATTGGGTCAAGTTAGAAAACACAGATGTTCTAGACTTGGAGGGACATGATAATGTATTTGGTTGGCATGCCTATCTTTGGTACGATAAGGTTAAGGCCCACAAAGCCTTTAAGAATCACATTATTAGAAAGTCCTTGTATCAGGTTTGGATACGGAACAAAGATTTACTAGAGAAAAAAACCCCTAGATGGATATCTCCAGTAGAGGCTAAGGCTTATAAAAGGCCGAATATGTCTGCAAAGTGGTTGAAATATGCGGATATACTGCAACAAGAAGGTCAGACTTTTAAGCTGAAAAGCTATGAGCAAGTGAAGGAGGAGGTTACCGACTGGTTGCAGTATCACCAAATAAATGAAATTTTTAAGATAGACAGGAAAATTGGCTTTCAACTAGAAAAATCTAAGTTGGAGACGGAATTAATTGAACAGAACTCTAAAAACCTTTCCAGAATGTACAATTTGTTGCTAGAGTGGCATACGAAAGATGAAATGGTTAAATCTGCGATGATAGATTGGGTGAAAGATGTTGGACATAATATTATGATGGATGATTGGGAAAAGCTATGGAAGGAAGGTATCAAATTTACAGCATGTAATTTATTAAGAGAGAATATTATGAAAATGATATACAGATGGTATTTGACACCAGTGAAGTTAGCTAAGATGTATCATGGTTTAAGTAATTTATGTTGGAAATGTAAAAATGTGGAAGGTACCTTCTATCATATGTGGTGGACATGCCCAAAAGTGAAGGCTTTCTGGGAAAAAATTTATAACGAACTTAAAAAAGTGATGAAAGTTACTTTCATTAAGAAACCAGAGGCCTTCCTGCTGGGCATGACCAATCATGAGATACCCAGGAAAGATAGAGTGTTTTTTATGTATGTCACAACAGCCGCTAGAATTTTGATTGCAAAAAGCTGGAAAGGTGAAGAGCTCCCAACAGTGGAAGATTGGCAGATGAAGTTAATGGACTTTATGGAACTCGCAGAACTGACCGCGAAACTCCGAGACCAGAGGGAGGAGAAGGTACAAGAAGATTGGAAGAAATTTAAAGAATATCTTAAACAACGTGAAAAATTGGACATTTGAAGCAAAATCAGTGAATTTAAATGGTTTTAGTTATACACTGTTAGGTTAAAATAGCACAGAAGAAGTACTGTTGATGAATTTTTTTCTTTTTTGCTCTTATTGATATTATGGATATTAATAGGTTAATTGAGATAAGATAGGGTGTGAATGGATCTGAATTATGAATATTGGTGAATGTAGTTAAATTAGTTACAAAGTTACTAAAGTAAATTAGAACTGAACGCAGATGAGAGAACGGGGGAAGTCCCCAATTAAGATTGGAAATAAGATAGAAATAATAATTAGTTGGTGTGTTCCTGTGTGTGTCGGGTTAGGTATGTATAAGTTTTTCTTCTTTTCTGTTTTTGTTATTTGTAATTGTAGTGTTTCTGTATGTGTATGTTTTATTTGTTGATTAATGTGGAAATACCAATAAATTCTTTTTTTAAAAAAAAAATAGTTCCCTATGCTGGCATAATACATGACCATCATCAGTAGTAGCCTTATGTTCCACAAATTTGCCTAAATGCCTTTTAAAGCCATCCATTACTACATCTTGCGGGAGCAAATTCCATAGTTACAGCTCCGTGCTGTGTAAAGAAGTCCCTTATTTATTACATTTATGTCCCACGGTTTTCCTCCAAGGAAATCGAGGTGGCATGCATGGTCCTTCCCGTGACCACACTTGAGTACTGTATATCCACATGTTCAGCCCCCGCATAATGCATTGGCTTTGCCAGCCTGGTTCCCTCTATATGTGCAGAACTACACCTCCCATCAGCCCCAGTGTCATGTGGCCATGCGTGCTGAGGCTGATGGTAGTTGTAGTCCATCACATCTCAATCTGGAGGACTCCAAGTTGTTGAAGGCTATATCATAGAATCATAAGGTTGGAAGGGACTCTGATGATCATCCAGTCCAAGCAATGAAGGAATATGCAGCTGTCCTATACGGGGATTGATCCTGCAACCTTGGCCATACCAGCACCAACTGAGCTATCCCGTGGTGATGCCAGGATACATCTCATTTTGCTCTTTCTTCTCTCCAGATCTTTCCTGTCATCCACTGGATCCAAGCAGTCATGGCTTCTTTGAGGTACTGCAAAGCTTCTTCTTTCTAAAGATGTAACCTGGGAACTGATGGAGAACCTCTCGCCAGAGGCTGGTCTCTCGTTTTAGGATAGCTCTGAAACTCTTTGAGGATTTGTTCTCTTCTCTTTTACTGGCCATTGCTGATGTTACTTATTTACTTACTTTTAAAGCCTGTTGTGAGTCACCTCGAGTGTCAGAGAGGCGGCGGGTGAACGTTTTGAATGAATGAAATGAAAATGTCACCAGCCAGGAGTTTTGACAAATTAAAACATTTTCTCTGCCCCTGTTGGCCAGTGCCCTCCTTGAGGTGCATTTGTGCAAATACCTCTGTGCATGCTTTGTGCCATTACCGGTAACTTCAGCAAAAGTTGGCAGGTGCAGATTTTTTGCAGAACGGAGAGAAGTATTTTTGGTTGCCTTCTACTGTCCGCAGATCAAGCCACTTTAAAAGCACAGTAAGGGGGCTTGGGGGGGAAATGTTGGCAAACCTTTGCATATGCCAGTCCTCCTTTGCATTCATTGTCTAAGGCAGTGGAAGCTGGAAGTAGCAAGGATTAGGCTGTGTGTGTGTGTGTGTGTGTGTGTGTCTGAGAGAGAGAGAGAGAGAAATGCAAAGCCAGAGCTCAAGCGGTCATGGGCGTACCCAGGGGGGGCAGGCGGGCAGCTGCCCCCCCAGAAGCAAAACATAAAATAAAAATTAAATGGTTATTGGCAGCCTAAAAGGAAAAAAAGCTCTCCTTAAAAAGCTCAACTACTGGTCTTTCTCCCCTTCCCAAAATCTCAATAACAATTGAGCTCTTGGCCGACACTGTGTGTGTGTGTGTGTGTGTTGCGCTGGCTGATCGTTGCAAGGGAGCTTTGGAAAAAGTTCCCTTGCATGGTGAGTAGTTCCTTTGCGAGGGCTGAGGATCCTGGGAAACTGAGTTTTTCAACCATTTGGGGCTTTCTGTTTGGGGGGGGGGAGTTTTTCTGTTTTTTGAAGCTGTTTTTGTTTGCTGTTTACATAATGTGGTCAGTAATCTAAAAACGAACCGAACCCCTAAAAAACAGGGGCATTCCTCATCCCCAAAAAAGGTCAACAACTTTGAGCTGAACCCCCCAAAACGGGGGTAGATCACTGCTGAAAGTAGATCATAGTCTCTTGGGAGTTGGCCACCCCTGGTATAAGACATGTAACTAGAATAAAATAAAATAAAAATCAAGCAAATAATTGTAATAACTACCGTAATAAAGCACTGCTATAATTATATATAATTTTCCTAAAATTTTGGTTTCATTCGCCTTTCCGTGCTGAAATGTCACAACCTGAACGACCATGGCTTGCCCCCCCCCCTGTTTTGATCCTTGGTACGCCCCTGCAAGCGGTCATCAATTTCTTTTCCTGGAGATGCTCCTACTCCAGGGGTAGGGAATAATGGAGTAACAAGAACTCAGGCCACAGTAATGGTTTGATTAATTTCAGTTTGACAAGTCTTTTGTAAATTTATTTCTTAGTATTTGTTTGTCGAGTGGAAACAAAGCACCAGGACAAGGCCCTGTTTCGGAAATTCTGCCTTCTTCAGCTGCAACAATAAGAGACCCTATGTAAATTATCGTCACAACAGTCCAAAGTTATCTAAAAATTATATAAACAAATATATGAGATATATAGAGAAAATTATATAAAGAAAATTAATCTTACCTAATTAAGTATTGAAGTCTTAAGGTCTACGTGTACCAATGCGTTGTTTAGAATTAGGTAACCCAAAGTGAGTTTGTAGTATTTAAAGGAAAGATTAAGGTGTGTTTTACTGAAAATTTAAAGCGGTAGTGGTACAGTCTGAGTCTTAAAGTTACAGATTAAACAATTTACAGACAAGATTTAAACAGCAGTAGTACAGTTTAAATCTTAAAGTCGCAATAAGTATTATGGCAATTTACAAAAAGGGAGTGAAGTCCTGATAATTATTTAGACCTCGGGGACAAACCGTATCAAAAAGGTGAATAAGTCAGGTTTCTTGTTGTAGCAGGAGTTTATCGGTGTTCTTGTGGTGAAAACGATCTGGAGATAGCTTCCAAATTACAAAGAATAAGAAATCATCTTCTGTGTGTTTTTGTTGAATATAATGTTCCACAAGCGGCGCTTCCATTATTTGGTTGCGTATTCTGGATCGGTGTTCATTGATCCTGAGTTTTATTTGTCTGGAGCATTTGCCAATGTACATCTTTTTGCAGGGACAGATCCATACACAAATACGCCAGGGATAGGCAACCTAAGGCCCATGGACCACAAGCGGCCCACGGGGGTCGTTTAACCAGCCCACAAGCTGCCCTCGAACCGAGCTGCCCACTCAGTGAGTCCCTGCGTGCTGCGCTAAAGTAGCGCAGCGCAGCGCAGGGACTCGCTTCTGCAGTGCCAGAAACCACGTCTGTGCAGACGCAGACGCCGGAAATCATGTTTACTGGAAATTGCAAGTGTGCACGCAATCCGGCCCACGGAGGGATCTCTGCTGGAGAGAACCAGCCCAGGCGAGGTGAACCTTGCCAACCCCTGTACCTACACCCTTTAAGCAGCTGAGTGGGAAGCAGAAACTCAGCAGATAAGCTTTCTCCATCATGCAGGCTCAATGATGCAGAAACCGTCATCTACTTTCTGGTGGCGAGAGCCAGTGTGGTGTAGTGGTTAAGAGTGGTAGACTCATAATCTGGTGAACTGGGTTCGCGTCTCCGCTCCTCCACATGCAGCTGCTGGGTGACCTTGGGCTAGTCACACTTCTTTGAAGTCTCTCAGCCCCACTCACCTCACAGAGTGTTTGTTGTGGGGGAGGAAGGGAGAAGGAGAATGTTAGCCGCTTTGAGACTCCTTCGGGTAGTGATAAAGCAGGATATCAAATCTAAACTCTTCTTCTTCTTCACCTGCTGTTCAAGGCATGAGAGCCCCACTAGAAGGAAAAGTTGGCAACAGTGGTGGACCTTGGTGTCTCATATATCAGCGGCACCCTGTGCAATGCCAAAAACTCTCTCTCTCTCACACACACACACACACACAAACCGCCCACTTCAAGAGCCAGTGTGGTGTAGTGGTTAAGAGTGGTAGACTCATAATCTGGGGAACCGGGTTCGTGTCTCCACTCCTCCACATGCAGCTGCTGGGTAACCTTGGGCTAGTCACACTTCTTTGAAGTCTCTCAGCCCCACTCATCTCACAGAGTGTTTGTTTTGGGTATGGAAGGGAAAGGAGAATGTTAGCCGCTTTGAGACTCCTTCGGGTAGTGATAAAGCGGGATATCAAATCCAAACTCCTCCTCCTCCTCTTCTTCTTCTTCTTCTTTTTCTTCTTCTTCTTCTTCTTCTTCTTCCCCTCCGTTAGATGTCAGGTAGCCTTTGTGGGCAACCCTTCTGCTCAACCAAGCAACTCTTTGTTCCCACAGCGTAATAGGGTCCAGTTCGCTGATTGGCTGTGCAGTGCTCCAGAATACAGGCAGCTCCCCCCAGGTAAGGGAATTTCTTTTATTGTTTTGTTTTGTTTTGCTTTGCTTAAAAAAAAAAAAAGAATTAAGCTAAACTGCACTTTATGTAAGCAGCTCAGAAGGGAGGGGCAGAAATCTCCACGAAGAATGTTTTAAAATTTCAAGGGCATTCTTCCCTCCTAGTTGCTAAAACAAATATTTCACTCCAGAGGCTGCTGGCTGAATCATCCTCTGGTTTCATTTCAGAACAGCAGTCTAGAGCCCTGTTATAAGCTCTTGCAAGAGCAGAGCCCCTGGCAAGAAGTCATCTCCTCCGTTGGCCAATAATCGGCTGCAATTATTATTATTATTATTATTATTATTATTATTATTATTATTATTATTATTTTCGACATTTGCATTTATATTCCTCTCTTTTTTTATCCAAGGAGCTCAAGGTGGTGCGTGTGATTCTGCCCCTCCCCACAACAACCCTGCGAGGTAGGCTGGGCTGAGAGGCAGTGACTGGCCCCCAACATCACCCAGCGAGCTTCATGGCAAGGAGACCAGGGTTCAAATTCCCACTCAGCCATGAAGCTCGCTGGGGTGACCTAGGGCCTGTTGCTGCTGCCTCTCTCAGCTTTCCCGCCTCACAGGGCTGCCGTGGGGATTAAGGAAGGAAAAGGAAAAGAAATAAGCATACCACCTTTAGATCCCGGGGGGGGGGGGGAAGATGGTGTATAAATGCAATAATGGGGGGGGGAGCCTTTCACTGCATGCCTGTGGAGAGAAGCTTCTCCTGTTGACTTTCTGTCTGTCATGCCATCTATGTCTGTGTGGTGTAGTGGTTAAGAGAGCCAGTGTGGTGTAGTGGTTAAGAGCGGTAGACTCGTAATCTGGGGAACCGGGTTCGCGTCTCCGCTCCTCCGCATGCAGCTGCTGGGTGACCTTGGGCTAGTCACACTTCTCTGAAGTCTCTCAGCCCCACTCACCTCACAGAGTGTTTGTTGTGGGGGAGGAAGGGAGAAGGAGAATGTGAGCCGCTTTGAGACTCCTTTGGGTAGTGATAAAGCGGGATATCAAATCCAAACTCTTCTTCAACTATATCTGCCCTCTGCCAATTTTCAAATTGCATTACATCAGCCTTCTTTCCAGGCTGTGGGGGAGGAAGGGAAAGGAGAATGTTACCCGCTTTGAGACTCCTTCGGGTAGTGATAAAGCGGGATATCAAATCCAAACTCTTCTTCTTCTTCTTCTGTGTGTCACACCATAGAAGCTGGTGGGGGACACAGACGCTGAGCGAGGAGACAAGAAACTTTATTACTGTACAGACCTTGGAATTATAGCAAAAAAAGGGTTTTTTAAATTCATTCTTCATTCTTGAAGCATGACACATGGCTCAAGCGCAGGTTCCCGCAACCTCGGACCCTTCAGACGTGGGTGCATTTTTAAAATAAATATATTATTCAAAATATTTATTGCTTTTTTTTTCAAATTTCGCATACATGCATGTTCACATCCTGTTGCTACAATCAACACCCACATAGAAAAGGCCACATTGACATCATACATTTAAAAGTGGTTTAAAGAGTCGTGGCTTCCCCCAAAGAATTCTGGGAAGTGTAGTTTTTTTTTAAGGGTAGTGAGGGAACCATCACAGAGTTACGGTTCTCTGAGTGGTTGAACACTCAGTTCCTCTCCACAGGGAACTGTGGTAATTGTAACTTTGGGAGGGGGATCAGGGGGCCTCCTAACAACTCTCAGCGTTTTTAACAAACTACAACTCCCAAAATTCTTGGGGGGGGGGGTTGAGCCATTGTGTTTTAAAGTGGTATCATAGTGCTTTAAATGTATGGGGTGAATGTAGCCAAAGAGCAACCAGGAAATTTGGTGCATGTCGAATGTGAAGGGGCTCATTTCGGCCCCCGTGGTTACTAGGCAGTTTGACAGTTTCCTTACCACAGCGGAGGGATTTCAAAGGATGCTTGTAGGATTGGAACTCGTGGCCAAAACTGCTTGGTTATGAAGGGAGGCGATGGATCCCTCCCTCTCCCAATGAGGGTCCTTCCCACATTTCATCACCTTTCAAACTCTGTTTAAAGGTTGGAACTTTTATTTGCCTCAGCCACAGCAATAAAACAACAATATGATATACAAAGGTTAAATATCTGCCGACCGAGAATCCATTTTCTGCCCCTGATGAGGTGGACTTCGGCCACAAAACATTGTGCTGTAATAAATGGGTTAGCCTTTCATGGGCCGCAAAACTGCTTCGTACAATCTTGAAACGCTTGCCCCTCCCACAGTTGTTCCTGCTAAAGAATGGAATTAATTTACTTTATTTATTCGCAACAGTGCTCATATACCACCATATCTTAACCAGAGTGACCACGAGGTCCTTTCTGGGGAGGCTGCGCATTTGTTTGTGAGAACCAGCTCAATGGGATGGATCTTAAAGCTTCGGCAAATTTGATAAGTCAATAGCAGTATTTTAACTGAAACCCAAAGGGCCGGTCCTATCATTAGGCAGAGTGAGGCCCCTGCCTCAGGCAGCAATTGCTGAGGGGCAAGCAGCAGCAGGCTGTCCTGGAACCCTTTAATCCAGTGGTGGCCAAACTCGGCCCTCCAGCTGTTTTTGGACTACAACTCCCATCATCCTCTAGCTAACAGGACCAGTGGCCAGGGATGATGGGAATTGTAGTCCCCAAAACAGCTGGAGGGCCAAGTCTGGCCACCACTGCCCTAATCTAACCTGCTGCCTCGAGGGGTTGGGAGCAGAAGATGCTACCCCATCATTGGCGATGAAGAAGCAGGATTCAACCGCTGGTCTGGTCGGCTTCTTCTACGTGGAACGGGGAAAGGGCACCAGAACTTAAAGCAGTGTCTAGTTAAACTACGGAACATCCTTCCGCAGGAGGAAATTATGGCCACCAACTTGGCCGGCTTTAAAAGAGGACTAGATGAGACAAACTGACAGGAAGAATCCGGGAGCAGCGGGAGCAGAAATTCATGAAAGACTGGTCAAAGTTTACAAATTATTTAAAAGACAATTTACAATTGAATACGTTAATAGGATTTCAAGAAGTTTTGTAGTTAATTTGTAGAGTTATCATTGTAAGTAGAATAGAAGTAAAAAAAATTTTTTTGTCTGATAGTGGTAAGCAATGGTTGACTTAAGAAGTATAATGCTAAGATATAAATTAGAAAGCCATGTGAAGGAGTTGAGGGAAGTCATGGTTTGTTAGCCAAAGATGAGTTTAAGAAATTTTTTTTTGTTTAAATGTGTTAATAATTGTATTTTATTCTGAAAAAAATAATAAAAATTATATATATAAAAAAAAATTAAAAGAGGACTAGATGCATTCCTGGAGGAGGACAACGCCACAACAGTGTAGTGTAGTGGTTAGAGCGTTGAAATGGGACCTGGGGGAAAGACCAGGGTTTGAATCCTGAACTCAGCCATGAAGCTCTGATTAAATAAGATGGAGGGGAAGAAGCCACCTTGAGCTCCTTGGAGAAAAAGGTGCGCTGCGAATGCAGTAAATAAGGAACTAACAACTCTGCTTCTTCCCCAGGGACGGCCTTTGTTCTACCTGAGCCTCTTGGATCTCTTTCTGGGCATGAGCTGGCTGTTCGGGGCTCTCTTCTACAGTGAAGAGGCTGCCACATCCGGAAGCCAGGAGGCTGCTTGCTACAACCTACAAGCCACAGGAGAGGTAAGAACGACACCGGCACTTTGGCCTGCTTCAGGGATGGAGAGTGGGTTTTTTTGCCTGCGGTGCTAGCGGCAAGCTGCCTAGGGAGCCAAGGTGCTGTAGTGGTTAGAGGGTTGGACTAGGACCTGGGAGAGACCCAGGTTCAAATCCCCTCATAGCCATGTTCCAGAGTCTACTTCATTTAGACAAAGTTCAAGATAACTTCAGTCCCATTCAAAACAAGTAGATTACACGTGGTCAAGCAGGCCAATAGAGGCAGGGCCTTTTCCAAGGTGGCTCCATTTTCATGGAAAACACTCCCTAGAGAAGCCAGTCTGGTCCCATCACTGTTCGCCTTCTGCTGTTTAGTAGGGATGTGGCTGTTGTCCCAGGAGGCTTTTGGCGTCCTAATTCTACCCTAATTATGCTTGTTACAGGTAGGTAGCTGTGTTGGTCTGCCATAGTCGAAACAAAATAAAATTAAAAATTCCTTCCAGTAGCACCTTAGAGTGCATGCACACGAAA
>NC_046319.1:5749931-5773506 GCF_009819535.1 Lacerta agilis | reverse complement strand
GTGGTGGCTTCTCACTGACTGGTAAAATTACTGGTCTAGGGGTACTGTATTTTTCGCTCCATAAGATGCACTTTTTTCCTCCTAAAAATTAAGGGGAAATATCTGTGCATCTTATGGAGCAAATGGTGGTCCCTGGAGCTGAATTGCCCAGGGGCCAAAAGCAGATACTGCTTTTTATTTTACAAAGAGAAAAAGGGGTGTTGAAAGGACCCCATTCAGCAGCTGATCAGCAAGAGATCGGGAGAGAGATAAGAGTCCCGGCTCCCTTTCAGCCCTGCCCTCTATTGGTGAATGTGCTGCAGAGGTAGGTTGTTTGTTTCCCCAGCGACATGTGACTGGCTGATTAGATTATCTGTCTGGAAACTGTAGAAATGGCTCCCTTTCCTTCAGAAGCTGCAGAAATGTGAGTTGAACACCATAAAAAACGGGGCTTTTCCTCTTTGCTTTTCCCCCTTTGCAAAAGGAGCTTTGCTTTTCTCCCTTTGCAAAAAAGCTACAAAACTTTTAGCTGATCCTAAAAAAACCAGGGCTTTTAGAGGAGGAAAACCAGAAAAATATTTTTTTCTCGTTTCCTCCTCTAAAAACGAGGTGCGCCCTAT
The DNA here is from genome assembly GCF_009819535.1 of Lacerta agilis. Lineage (NCBI taxonomy): Eukaryota > Metazoa > Chordata > Lepidosauria > Squamata > Lacertidae > Lacerta > Lacerta agilis. The sequence continues at coordinate 5,772,907 of NC_046319.1, read as the reverse complement.
GGAGCGAAAAATACGGTACTTTTCATCAGGCTATTTGAAGAGGGGGAAGAGTTTGTCAAGGAGGAGAGGGGTGCTTCAAGCCACACTTCTAAGGAACATCCCCCAATCCAGACCAGCCCCAGGCCTACCTGTCTCACTTAGGGGGTCCTGCACTGCACCAGCAAAAAACCTCCCACCCACAATGCTGTCCTGGCACTCTTCAGTCTAATAAGGGTGTCTAATTGCAGAGTGGGAGGGAGAGGAGCAGGGCCTGGAAGAGTTTGCTGCCCTTGGTGAGGTGGATCGAAGAGCCCATGTAGCACCAGTTATTTCTCAAAGCAGCAGCAGCGGCAGCAGTAGTATAGGCCCAAGTAAGTCTCTCTTTTGCGTCAGGAAGATGACAAAGAGAGGTGCCTTCCCCCCACCTGGCGCCTTCCAGCTGCTTTTGATGGCAGCTCCCACCAACCCCAGCACAATTCCAACGTGCTGGCTGTAGCTCAAGCGAGCTGCTGCCCCAAACATATGGAAAGCAGCAGGATAGCACCCTGGCCCTGAAATCCAGCCACCGAGACTGCCCAATGAGCCATTCCCCAGGGCTGTGGGAGAAACTGCCTTTCCTGGCTCAGGAGCCCAGCGTTCAGCTCACACCTTTTCCCTCCACACAGCCCCTGCCATGCTGCCTCCCCCCCCCCTTACATTTCCTCCCTCCTGGCCACTCCACTTTGTGCAAATGTAAAGAATGTAATTTATTAGAAGTCACCGGCCTCTACTTGCTTTTCACTGCTATTCTGTGAGCATATCTATAAATAAGGACCTCCTAGTGCGAAGAGCAGCCTACCCCTTATTCCACCACCCACTTTGGCTGATGTCAGAATCTGTGTGAAAATGATTTCCTCTCTAACCCCCACCCCCTTTTAATTAAATGTGAAGTGGCTTTATTCAAAAAGGTATTGTCCTTGCTTTGTTATTTGTCAGGACTGATATATGAGCAGCATCACACTGTTAAATCCTTTCTAGCCTCTCCTCCGTTTATTATTTCATAAAATCTATGCACCGTTTGATCATTTAAAAAACCAAAAACCTCAAAGCGGTTTACAAACAGAATCTATATATATATATAAATGTTCAACATGGGTGCGTGGATGCAAAGGCCTTGCTCTGTAACCGCTTGCCTTCAAATTTGGACACAACATTCCTTGGCCATATGGGAAGGTTCTTCGGTACCTAGATTGCAAAAATATCACACCTTTCACAGGTAAATCCGTGAATTTGTGCAAAAAACACCCTCCAGTGGACGTCAAAGGAAGAAGAGTTTGGATTTGATATCCCACTTTATCACTAACCAAAGGAGTCTCAAAGCTGCTAACAATCTCCTTTCCCTTCCTCCCCCACAACAAACACTCTGTGAGGTGAGTGGGGCTGAGAGACTTCAGAGAAGTGTGACTAGCCCAAGGTCACCCAGCAGCTGCATGTGGAGGAGCGGGGAATCGAACCCAGTTCACCAGATTATGAGCCTACCGCTCTTAACCACTACACCACACTTGCTTTACAACAACAGACTTCAGGAGAGGGTAGGAGGGGGAGCGGAACTTGAGGTCGCTTCAGCCAATAGGCTGTTGGCAGGGGAGGGGCCAAATCAACCTTTAGCTACCACCGCCATAACAACTCCTTGCCTCAGGCTCGGCCAATTCCCATTTTAAAACAGTGAGCAACAGGCATGAGAGTGCGGAGGTGACGGAACAAATCACAGCACAGGAGTTCAACAGAACAAGCTGTGGAGAGTCAGGCGAAACTGGGGGGGGGGGGGAACCGGAGAGAAGGGAGGCAGGAGATCAACACAGTTTCGGAGTGACCACGGAGGGCGCGGGGGAGGGGAACAAATCACGCCACGTTAGTGGGAGGAAGACGAAAACGGGGGGGGGGGGACCTGAGAGGAGGCAGGCAGAAGTTCATCAGGATAAGCTGTGGGAAACCAGGTGAAAACAGGAGGGAAAAACTGAGAGGAGGCAGGCTTAAGTTCATCGGGATAACGTGTGGGAAACCAGGTGAAAATGGGGAGGAGGGAAGACGGAAATGGGGCACATGGAAGTTGGTGGGGGTAGGCTGTCGGAAACCAGGCGAGAACGGGGGGGGGGGGAGGAAGAGCCACAGCAACGTGTGGCCGGGCCAGCTAGTTATTTCATAAAATCTATGCACCGTTTGATCATTTAAAAAACCAAAAACCTCAAAGCGGTTTACAAACAGAATGAAACAATAGAATTACTGGTAAAAACCCTAAAGCAAAACAATAAATTGAAAACAGATTAAAACATATAGCAATATTCTACATGTCTGGTTAGCCTTGTCTAAACAAAAATCTTCTGGGCACAGAACCACAAAGAGTACAGTGGAAGCGGCTGCCTGATATCAAAAGGCAGGGAATCCCAGAGTGTAGCCGCTGCCACACTAAAAAATCAATTTCTTACAAATACTAAATGAGTATTATATGGAACCTGTAACCGTGCCAGTTCTGCCAATCGAAGCAATCAAGTGGGTGTCGTGTGTGGTAAGGTGATCTTGCAAGTAGTGCAAATCTCTGAGCAAAGGTGTTCTATGCCGACAAGGCCTCACTCTGCACAATTCCGCACTAACTACAGCTTCCAGATCAAGCGCAAGGGAAGCCCCACACAGAGGGCAATGCAGTGTCCCAGTCTTGAAGTAACCAATGCATGAACTACTGCACGAGAAAGAGCTCTGGAGTTTGCTGTCACATTTGGATGAGGATAGAGGGAACTGGTCATTTTCCAAGCCCTCCCTGGCACCTTCCACCTCAAAATAAATAAATAAAGGACACTGCTCAGCCACTTCTTAGACAACAGACCACAGGCACTAGAAGAGAAAAGTAGCAATCCACTCTGAGGCCGCAAATCATTCTTCCTCCGAGCCAGACTGGGCCTTCGGGTAACTGCACATACAACCTGCTGAAAGACCACAGAAGCTGCTGCTGGACTGGGCCAAGGACCCATCTAGTCCAGGACCCTGTTCTCACAGTGGCCAACCAGATGCCTTTTCTAGGAAACTTGCAAGCAGGATTCAAACACAACCGCATTTCCCCCTCCTGTGGTTCCCACCAGCTGGAATTCAGAAGCATTGCTGCCTCCAACTATGGAGGCCGAGCACAGCCATTGTGGCTGGCTGCCATCGATAGCCCTCTCCGCCATGAATCTGTCTAACTCTCTTTTAAAGCCTTCCAAGTTGGCAGCCAACACCGCTTCCTGTGGGAGCGAGTTCCACAGTTTAACTGTGCTGTGTGAAGAAAAATGCTCACTAAGAAAATAGCATGAGTAAAGGGTTTTATTTCGTCCAAATCCAGCCAAGCTCCTGGACCAGCCACCATTGTGATGATAGGGCCACATTCCCAGGGCCATGCCTACCTGCGATGCCAAGCACTTCCTAACGGGATTCAGTTGAGAATTACTTTGCATGGAAGGCGATTTAGACTTCGTTCTTTTCAAAGCCATTCTACAATGACCTTGCCGGGTCAGTCCAGCTTCGGGCATCACCCACAAAAGGCAGGTTGATAACAGGAGCTCCACCAGCCCATTATTTCAGCCAGATCCATTTGTCGCCAACCTCAGCGTTGTAGCCTTGGGCGTATTTACGTCCAGGAAGCTGCGGTAGAAAGCACAGAAGATCCATGAGGATAAGGGCACAGCTTCATTCTTGTCACCACTCCCTGAACACCTGAAAACGTAAGAGCAGGCCTGCTGGATCAGACCAAAGCATCCTGTTCCCACTGTGGCTAGCCAGATGGGAAGGCAGACCTGAGTGCCACAGCAACTTTCTCCCCAACCTTGATTCCCGGGCAAGTGGCCTCCTGCAGGAGAGCCAAAGTTTCAGTGCTGTATGAAGAACTGCAGCTGCAGATCTCCAGGGAATTTTTTTTAAGAAAACTGCAACTTTCAGATTTCTGGGGGGGGGGGGATTGGGCAGAAGTTATTGTTTTATAACAGTGCACATTTTTTGCGTGCAAAATACCACCTCTCTCAGGGTACAGATCTAAAAAGTGAGCTGTCTGGGGACCAAATAACCTCATTTAAAAATTGCTAAATTTAAAAAGATGGGTGGTGGGGCAACAGGAGAAGGGGACGACAGAGGACGAGGTGGTTGGACAGTGTTATAGAAGCTACCAACATGAGTTTGACCAAACTGCGGGAGGACAGAGGCAGTGGAAGACAGGAGTGCCTAGTGTGCTGTGGTCGATGGGGTCATGACTAAACGACAACAACAATGTACAAGGCGCCTGAAGTATCCAAGCATAAAACCAGAACAACATTGACAAGATGAAGGTTCACAGCCCATCACCATAAAAAAGTAACAGCATGCTGGACCTTAAACCTTAAATATGCAGGATGCCTCTTGGGCAGGGGCGTGGCAAGGGGGGGCGGAGGGGGCGGTGGGCCCGGGCAGCGCCCCTCCTGGGCATTTATTTATTATTTATTTTTATTTTGGGGCTATTTTTGGCACTGCCGTCAACCCCCCTCGCTGGCCGCCCCTGCGGCTCCGCCCCGGCAGCGCCGAAAATAGTCCCCCCCTTCCAGTGGCGGAGCTCGGCATGGAGGCAAGGGGCGGGGCAGCGAGGTGGGGTGCCACCCCCTCCTCGCTGGCCTGCCCCTTGCCTCTATGCCGAGCTCTGCTGCTGGCTGGCTTGCGGAGCCGCGGCATGTAGAGGGGCAGGGGCCAGTGAGGAGGGACACCCCTCCTCGCTGGCCCGTCCCTCTCCCTGCCCCGACTTGCGCTCTGCCAAGGGAGCCCGGGTGGTGGATTCGGGAGTCTCTGCAGCCCGTAGAGTCACGCAGGCACGAGCAACCGCGGCACGAAGGGGTGCCGCTGCCGGATGGCAGCTTCGGGAGTGTCCCGAAGCCGCCGCCCGGTACCCCCAGGGGCGGGGCATCGCATGCGTCATGACGCACGCACGCACCGTGATGCCCCGCCCCCCCGGGGTGCCTTTTGGCTTCCCGCCCCAGGCAGCCAAGGGGCTAAGAACACTAAGTTCATCTTCTGCCACCTTCCAAAATTACATCTTACTGTACCACCACTGAAGGTTCTCCTCTTACCTCCTTGTATTCATAATATGCTTTGTCAGCATCGAGGCCTCCCACTGTGATTTCAGGTATGTAGAAAGGGAGAGTTGTAGGAAGGATCACACTGTACTTGTCCTGTACCCTAACATGCAAAAAATAACAGCAGCAACTTGGTTACGCATACGGAAAAGGCGGCAGCTTTTGTGATTCATACTGGGGTGGGGAAATGACAGGTTTTTTGGGGTGGTGGGGGTAAGGAGAGAAGATGCTCCTTTCAATCTATCAGCATCAGAGTTTACCACCCACCCACCCACCCAAAAGCAGGCCAGAGTTCCACAGAGGAGGATAGAGAAGCAGCTTTTCTCCTTCCTCGGCTTGGGCTTGAATTAAGAACCAGCTTCAAAGGGTGCTTGCTGCCTCTCTGCATGAGTCACCACTCTGTTTTGCCTCTGCACAGGGTGGGCATCTCTACCTAGCAAATGAATGGCCCATTAACTCGGGCACACTAACCAGAAGGCATAAAAAAAACCAGGGTTAGCATCCCCCTGAGGAGAAGCAATCCCCACTGTGAAGCACCTCCAACTTCAATCTTAGATAAAAAAATGAAAATATATCAAGAGTATGCCTTCATAATCCAATTGGCAAAAATTGATAAATCAAAATCAAATACCTGTTGGAGACATAGCTGTCAACTTTCCCTTTTTTGGCAGGAAATTCCCTTATTCCAGCGCCATTTCCCATTGCAAAAAAAGGGAAAGTTGACAGCTATGGCCGTTTCCCAATGCCAAAAAAAAGGAAGGTTGACAGCTCTGGTTAGAGATGCAAGAAAGAAATAGGAACAATGTTTCACATGTGGTGGGTATGCCGACCTATTAAACAATTTTGCAATGAAATATATGAAGAAGTCAGAAAGATGTTTAAAAATATATTTTAGTAAAAAACTGGAGGCATTCCTTTTAAGTATAATTACAAACGATATTCCTGGCAATAAAAGGAAAGTATTCCTCTATGCAACGACGGCTGCCAGGATGATCATAGCAAAAAAACTGGAAAGGGGAAGAAATCCCATCAATAAAAGAATGGCAAATTAGACTTTGTGAATATATGAATTTGGCAAGATTCACAGCATTCTTAAGGGGACAATCAGACCACAAATTAGCAAAAGAATGGGATTGTGTTAAAGAATATACGAAAAAACAATGTTCTGGAGTAAGTATATCGGTACGTAACGAATGAAGCTTTGCAGGGTTAAAGAAGAAATTGAAGAATGGTGCAAAAGGTATAAAGATAGACGTACTTTACATTAGACACAACAATTCAGAAAGATTAAAAATTCTGATGTCTCAAAAGAGAGAAAGGAAGTCAATATGTGTATACGTACGTAAAGATTATTATGATGGCATGGTTTTCTTTGTAGGTGGTGTTTTTTTTTAGTTTGTTTTGCTTTTTTCTCTTTCGGATTTTATGTTTGTAATTTTTGTTGCAATTTTGCATTGAAAATAAAATAATAATAATAATAATAATAATAATAATAATAATAATAATAATAAAGATAATCCAATATATAGGATCACTGGCGTAGCTAGCCTCAGTGCTGGTGGGGGCGGCGGCAGCGCAGAGGCACCCCCTGGGGGAGGGGCACGACTCGTGCGTCGTGCCATCATCATGACGTCACGATGCACGTGTATGCAGAAAGGGGGAATTCCCCCCTTTCCGAGGTTTTTTTTCAGCGGGGGGGGTGGCCGGCGAGGAAGGGGTGACAGGTTTGACCCCCCCCCTCGCTGGTCGGCCCCCCCCCCCGCCGAAAAAAAGCTGAGGAAAGGGCAAAAAGAAGCAGAACAAGCGCTTGAATGTGCCTGTTCTGCTTCCTTTCCCCGCCCCCCTGCGGGTTTTTTTCGGCGGGGGGTGGTGGCCAGCGGGGAAGGGGTGACATGTTTGACACCCCCCCCTCGCTGGTCGCCCCCCCCCGCCGGAAAAAAGCGGAGGAAAGGGCAAAAAGAAGCAGAACAAGTGCTTCAATGCGCCTGTTCTGCTTCCTTTCCCCGCCCCCCCCCGCGGTTTTTCAGCGGGGGGTGGTGGCCAGCGAGGAAGGGGTGAGAGGTTTGACACACCCCCTCGCTGGTCGCCCCCCCTCCCGCCGAAAAATAGCCGCTGGAAGGGGGAAAAGGCTACATGTCCCCCCCCCCTTCGGGTCCGCCCGGCGGGGCGGGGTTAGATGGGCCGGCCAAAGTGTCACCCCACCTCCCCTTGACCTAGGGGCGGCCCGCCCCCCCCTGCGACGCTCCTATATAGGAAACACTGCTGTATGTATTCAATCCTGGAAGAAACATTAAAGCTGTGCCACGCTCCGCAGCAGGAGGCGGCTCTGAGCTGCTTCTGTAGCAAGAGATTCAACATGAAAGAAGACTAGTTAGAAAGTCCATTCTTACAGAACCCTCAAGTGATGAAAAGTGACGTCGTCCTGTTCGAGCCAAGGTCCCTTGTTGAACTTCAGGTACTCAATATCTTCTATTATCTGCCAAGAGAATAGGATTAGCATCAATGCAACCGGCCATCTCTCCACAAGGGCATCTGAGCTTCTCTGTTACCACAAGGCTGCAAGGCCAAGATGACCAAGGGGTATGCCGCTGCAACACAGACGTTAAAGTACGGAGTTTAGATGGGTTATTAAAAATCAGCTTAGCCTGGAGAATGAACTGGAGTGAAATGTGATGGAAAGTCCAAAACAGGCACCCCCAACCTGCGGCCCTCCAGATGTTTTGGCCTACAACTCCCATGATCCCTAGCTAACAGGACCAGTGGTCAGGGATGATGGGAATTGTAGTCCAAAAAATCTGGAGGGCCGAAGGTTAGGGATGCCTGGTCTAAAATCTGCAACAAGGAACTCCATTAAGTGCAGGGTTCAGGCAAGGGGATTAAGAAATGAGAGACTGAGCAATTCCTGTTCGCAGCAAGCCAATATCCTGCAACTCAAACCCCACCCCCCACCCCCATTTTGGTTTACAGTACAATCCAATCTCTGCCTTTCTTGGAAAGTAATTGATGGTCTGTGTAGGGGGCAGTTCCAAGGGAGTGGTTCAGATATACACGTTTTTGCATCTATGTGCCATCCCTGGAACGTAACGTCCCCACCACAAGACGCGATCGTACTGTGATTTGCCCACCTTCCCAGCGGGAACACAAAGCGGCTAACAGTTCGGCATCACATGCACAGAAAAATAATAAAGCCCAACATAAACAACTTCACAACATAGACACCAGTGTGTTATCACCAAGGAGGCCAATTACATTCTCATCTGAGAATTTCTGCATGCAAAAGTCGTGTTCTTCCATTCAGCCGTGAGCCCTCCCTTCGATCACTTGCAGGGGAAAGGACACTGTCCTCTGAACCTCTCTGGAAGTTAAAGGGACAAAGTCTTGCCACCTACTTCCTGCAGCTCCCCCAATACTCCAGGGGAAGAGGTGAAGGTGCATGTCTTTTCTTAAAATCATAGAACTGTAGAGCAGGAAGGCACCCCAAGGGTCATCTAATCCAACCCCCTGTAATGCAGGAATCACAGCTAAAGAAACCCTGACTGATCGATAAGACAATAAACACATCTCAAAACCAATTCTGATATAGATGCGGACTAGGAAATTCCCTACTTGAAAGGCTTGTTGCACTAAGACCTGTCAGCTTCCAGCTGATGCAGTTAGTTCACTCCCACTTCCATGGAAACCAAGAGGGAGAAAATGCAATGGAATAAAGGAGAAATATCACACACACACACACACACACACCAGCTAGAACGAGCAGGCAGAGGGTGTTGGAAATGGCTTGCTCTGCTAGTCTAGTTGCACTTCTCTGAACATGCCCACTTTATTTCATCCTTCCTGAACCTGACTAAGGAAAGATGGAAAGATGGACAGTAAACACACAAGCAGCCTCCACCAGCACCAGAGCAATGGAAGGGATCCTGCAAAGGAGGAGGTCACACAAAGAGAGAGACAGCTCATGGCAACTTACTTTTTCCACCTGTTCAGCCTCGCTTGTGGTATACTCCAAGACCTCAGAAGTCTCACTAGAAGGAAACAAGGTAACATTGAATCACTTTATTTGATATGGGGGGAAACAAGAGAGGCAACCCCCAAATCACATATGTACTGCATGTATGTCATGGAGTCGCTACAGAATGTGCCACATCCCAGAACTGCAGGAGAGATGAGAATGGATTCTGGAGGGGCAGCAGGACATCTCTGGGGTAACACAACCACCTTTCAACAACAACATGCTTGGGAGAGGGTGGGGTGGAGGGCGGCAGCGGCAGAGAGATACAGCTGTAATCGCAGATTTTGGTGAGGCTCGTTTGACAACAAGCCGAGCCTTTAGTGTCACTGGCCCAGTCCTGTGGAATGCCCTGCCACTAGAGACTCAGCAAGCACCTTCTGTGCCAACTTTTAAATGCCTGTTGAAAACTTTTCTATTCCACCAGGCCTGTGCAGGCAATTAAGAACACATCCCTCCACAATGGTTAATTGACATCTGTTTGTAACTTCTTTATGACTTTTATCGTATGGCTTTATGTTTAACCGCTGTGATAATTTTTTTTTATGACATAGTGGTACATAAACATTTTTATAAGTAAGAAACAAATAAGTAAATATGGAAGGGGAAAGCTACAAAATCATAGAATTGTAGAGTTGGAAGGGACCCAGGGGCATCTAGTCGAACCCCCTGCAATGAGGGAATCAAGAATTAAATATGCCTTGAATGTTTTCAATAGCACAGAAAGGCGAGATATAAATGGTTTAATTAAATAAATTCCAACTTGCAGAACTATAGCCTAAAAACATACAAGAAACAAAATATTAGTTAAAAGTAAGAAATCCCTTATTGAAATGGATTAAGTTAAGCAAGTACAGGAGTTAAGAATCTGGGAAGGTGGAAGATCCAGAGCAGAAACAGAGAGGTGCAGCAAAACTGAATTTTTAAAAAAGAAGTAAGTTAATCTCTTCAAAGGTAATTTATATAAACTGGAAGTGTCTGAAATAATGTGGCAGAGAAGAATGCGTAAATTGAGTTGTTTGGAAAGCAAAATTAAAGAAGATGTAGTTTTGGACAGGACAAGGGGGCAAAAACAAATGCAGTGTGAAGATGAAGAACCAACTAGGACAGGCCACACCTGAAGATGCGGGAGTAGAAGTTCAGAAGCAAATTGAAATGGGGCAAAAAGAGTGCAGCCACATGTGAACCTGGAAAGGGTGGCACAAGGCAGAGAGAAGAGCAAAGAGTGTTAAGACAGATCAGCCTATGAATGGAAAAACCCAAGAGGGAAGCACAAACCACCAATCTTTCAGTTCTTTGACAGAGAGCAAAGCTGAGATTTGCACTTTAATCGTACATTAAAAACCAGAATACAAACGGTATGACACAAAGCTGCTGATGTACAAGCAGTTTTGCTGAACAGGGCTTCTTTCGTGTTAACACACACAGTACTAACCTTATCTGAGGCAGGAAAGATTTCTTGTAGCCATCTTCAATGCTCTGAAGATACGCAGGTGATACTTTCTTTTCATAGGGCTTTAAAACAAAATAAAATCACACATTCAAACTCAATGTGACTGAAGCTACCGCTGCTTTATTCATTTGTTTTTTTTTTTAAAGAATTTATTGACATTTTTTACTTATAACAACATACACCCATATCCACACCTACATTAATACACATACAAAACAAATACAATTATAAATCAAATACAAACATTGCCAGGATTTTCCTTCTTATTTAAACATCTCATAAAAAAAAAATTTCTTTTTCCTAATCTTGACGGTTGACTTCCCCTACCTTTTCACCTTCGATTTTATACCCATAATCTACTTTTTAACCTCTTCTTCTAAAAGTTAAACACAATTATATATATAGAATAAAACAATCATCTTAATCATCTTAGTCTATAAACTTAATCATCTTATACTGAATTTACTAATAATACATCATCATAAATCTTCACAAATCGTTCTTATCAAATCTACACTATCTCCTCTGTCCTTTAATCTGCTGCTAATAACATAAAAACTTCAAATATCTCCTTTCTTATTAAAAAACAAAAACTAAATATAGCTGACAGTATTCACCCTCCGATTTCAAAATACCATAACAGACCGTTTAGATTTTACTTAATACTTCACCCCACTCCCCCTCTGTCCATTATCCTTCTCCTGGTGATGCCAGAACCAAACTTCCAATTGCCTTCTTTTTCCAAATGTCCACAGATCCAGGCACAGTTCAGAACACTCCTTGCAACGAGCCTCAGGGTATCCATCTCATCTTCTTTCAGCTGCTCCGTTTCTTTACACCATTCCTCTTCTTTTTGTAAATATCTTAATTCTTTGTCCCTTGCCCCCGAGCTCACACCTCGGGGTCTGGATATAGCAAATCTTATCGTCGTCCTGGGGCTGCCACCCCCAAAGAACGAATATTTTTCCCGGAGTCGCCCTGTCATTTCTTTCCATCCTTCCAGCAACCCTCTCAGCTCCTTGCCAAGGTTTTCTTCCAAAGTGTCAAAGTTTTTAAAAGCCTCCTCTGTGGGAAGTAAATTTCTTTTCAAATCCCCACACAAGACTTTCACTTTCCGATAAAGCAGTTCCAGCCTCAAAGCATTGAGCCTTTGTTCGTCCGTTAGTCCAGAGTTCAAAACAAGTTCGAAGACACAGTCCAACATGATGGTAGAGGGGGAGGGGGTGAGTGTCAAATTACAATTCCTGTCTCTATGTTCTTCCTTTTATAAGAGTTGTTTTTCACCTCAGTTTAGGCTTTCCGTCGCCATTTTTCCTAAGCCGGAGCGCAAATACCGCAGCTTTAAACAGAGATATTTTCCGAAAATTTACTCCCCAAAAGAAAATTTTAACAGTCTCATGTATCCAAATTCAAATACTTTGTAATCAGTTCTGTAGCAGCAGTCACTCAAATTGGTTAACTTCTTTCACTCGAAGGGAGGGAGGCAGGCTGCCTTTCTCCTTCCCCCCGGATCGTCCAAAAAGCATAATATCTAGTCCAATCAAGTACTCACGACCACCGGGTTTCTTTAGATCCATACATCAGAGGTAGAACTTAGACGCTCATCACAGGCTTTGCCGCCGCATTTACATCCCAGTTGGGGCATGTCCCCTATAGCCCGGCTCCGTCGTCCCTTCACCCCCACTCCCCCTTTACAGGGGGAGCGAGGGAAGGGTTCAGAGCCACAACGGGCACAGCCGGGGAGCCCAGGGTGCGGGACGCTCTTCCCGCACCCCACCGGAGCCCCGCTTTGCGGTAGCGGGGCTCCAAACCCCTGGGATGGACTGGGCGCTTCGCAGCCGAAGCAGCCCACGACCACCCGCAATGGCGTCGCCGCCGGAAGTGACCAGTTAAAGTCATTTAACTATCACCTTTATTATAACATCTAGAATTTCCAGAGAGGCTTCAGAATTGTAAAGTTGAATATTTGTACCAATGCAGTGCTGATCAAACCACACTGCAAGCCTTTTCAGCTCAAGAGGTTGGCAAAAATGCTTTATATAAATAAGGAAGCAAGCTGACTCGCAGAGTTAAAACGTAATATATTCCTTTGAGGAAAGTCTTCCACACCCTAAAGTGATTTGTCAGTAGAAAAACAATCCCGGCATTGCAAGTTCTACACTTCTGGAGAATAAGCACTTTTTGTCAGACTAATACACTAAGCCCGCAACTCATGTGGGGGTTACAACCAGTGGCGGGGGAAGGCTCCGCGCTACCCGGGGCGGCAAAAGGAAACGCCCCGAGGGCGGGGCATTGTGACGTCACGTCGGAGTGCCGCCGCCGCTTCCGCAGCCCCCTTCTAAGCCGCAGAGCGAAAAGGCGGCTCATGGGGCTGCTGCATGGCAGCCCCACGAGCCACCTTTTCACTCTGCGGCTCAAAAGAAGGCCGTGGAAGCGGCGGTCTGACGACAGAGTGCGCCTGCGCGAGATGTCCCGCACGCCATTGGCGGCTCCCCGCCGATCGCACACGGCAGCCCCACGAGCCACCTTTTCACTCTGCGGCTCAAAAGAAGGCCGTGGTAGCGGCGGTCCGACGACAGAGTGCGCCTGCGCGAGATGTCACGCAGGCGCACTCCGTCGTTGGGCTGTGCGCTGCCGCTCCCAGGGTGACGGAGGGAGCGGCAGCGCAAGGGGAGTGGCGGGAGGGGCCGCCGCTTGTCACCCCCACGCACCGCCGGTCACCCCGGGAGCAGCAGCGCTGCACAGACGGGGTGCTCGCTCGGCCGTGCGCTGTTGCTCCCAGGGTGACGGAGGGAGCGGCGGTGCGTGGGAGTGGCGGGAGGGGCCGCTGCCTTTCACCCCCACCCTCCCGTCACCCGGGGCGTACCGCTCCCACCGCCCCCCCCCTAGCGACGCCCCTGGTTACAACCCTGGGATCCCACCTAAAGCCAAAATCGCATGTAGTCAAAACACACTGGGTTCAATGGTCAGTGGGATTGCCAAAGTCTTTCCCCCCCGTTACACTCTCTTGCTTTCCACCTCCTTTATTTGTTATTTTGCCAGGGTGATAAAGCTAAATGTGCACAAGTTAAACATGTGTAAGTTGCGGGCTTATTGAACACAGTATTATTCCCCCGCCCAAACCAAACCAAGCATACCTTGCCTCTCTCTTCAATCCTTTTCATTACTTCTGAGACAGGTACATCAATATAAATGATCAGGTGAGGAGGCAAGAAATCAGAAAGACTAAGATTCTTCATTGTATCGTAGTGCTCCACGCCTAGAAAGAAAGCCAGCAAGAGAATGCTTTCGTCAGCTAAAGGCACATCTTGTTCCAGGTATAGAAAATGGAAAGTTTTACACCAGCTATTCAAACCATTCTGTAGCAGATGCGTACTGAAACGTACCACTGTATCACATTGTGCCTGTGAGACCACCTTTGGAGAGTCAAAGAATTAGAAATCACTTGCAAATGACCCAGCAAGTCCCCTTCCTCCTGCTGCAACTCTCTCTGCTCCCTCATTGTCCTACCCAAGAGCCAGGAAGCTCTGTGGTTAGATCAACCAAGAACACAGCAACTCTTTGTACAAGGACTAGCCAAGGAGTTCCCTCATGCCTAGCTCAGAGGCCATAGAGTGTCTGCCTTACAAGTAAAAAGCCCCAGATCAATTCCCTGCATCTCCAGGGAGGGTTGGGAGAGACTCCTACCCAACAGTAAATTCCTTCTGGTTACATGATGATGCTATATCACAACCCCCACCCCCACAAATACCACAGTGGTCATGGGCAGAGCAGAGGGAGGTGAGTTCCGGGTCTTGGGGGGGGGGGGGGTTGGAGAGAGAGACCTTAGAGTTGGGCTCCTCTGTTCCAGTCCTACCTTCTTCCAACAGGATTCGGGCCTTGTTTGTTCACCCCCCCCCCCCAAAAAAAATCCAAAGCAGAACCAATGATGGCTGGGTTATAAAACTCTTAAATAAATAAAAAATTCAAATGACGACTTACACCTCTTGTGGATGTAGCCCTGCTTATACATCGCCTCCAAGAACACAAAGTCACTGTAGGGGGAGCGCTCCAGAACCACTCCTTGTCCTGAAGTTAAACAGGGATCACAACTTCAATATGGGAAACACCATCACATATTATTCATAAAAGTTATGGGGTTTGGGCTTAGAGAGAGGTGAAGTTTTTATTTAGGCAACCTTTATTTAAAGCTTGTGCTCTTATGATTTTCTCCCAGTTTGCAAAGCCGTGTTATGTATGAAGTAATTAATTTCTTGGCACCATATCCTAAAGCCCACATGTTCAAGGTCTTCTAATCACAGGAAGAACCTGCAATTGTATCGTAAAGCTGGCAGGAAGTGCAGTGTTCTGCTTGGCAAACCACACAATCCTCCTGACCATCTTTGTTCTGTAATCTATAGCTTTGAAGAGGTACAGTACAATCAGATCTTATACAGGAATTATGTTCTGGGGGTGGCACATATATGCAAAAATGTGCGTACTCAAACCACCCTATTTACTCTTCTGGAACCATGCACCAAACAGGCCTTGCCCACCAAGCAAGGCGGAGAACATTTAAGCAGGCAAGGCCAGCTCATTGTGTTAGCTCTGGGGTGCTCCTGCAGGGCCATCCAAGTTCTCATGAGATCTCACAGGGCCATCCCGGCTTTCAAAGCCAGCACGCTGAGGGGGCCTAGCCCAGCAAGGAAGTTTAAAAGCTCTTTTTCACCCCTGAAATACCATGTGTGCATTTAATTTGCTAAATTTCAACGAGCCTGTCTTCAATCATGCAAGGTTGAAATTGCACAGGTACCGCTTCTCAAAACATTCTGGTCTTCATCAACCTGGTATCTGCAATGTCAAGGAAGCCTGCAGCCAATGGGACTTGTAATCCAAAACATCTGTAGGGCACCAGGTTGAAGAAGACTGAAGAACCAACTATGGCTGGCTGCGGCTCTGTGCATTCCCAGTTATTTTTTTATTTAGCCACATTTTCTCTAAACAGAATCCAAATTTCAATTACAGTAGTAAGTTCATTTCAGGAACAAAAGTGGAACTACATTACCTGTGGTCAGCAGGTGTTCCAGGGCATCAGCATACTGTAGGAGGCGGTTACTGAATAACCAGGCTTGAAGCCGATACGAGTTTCCATCTGGGTGTTTAGGACTGTTGTAAAATTTCTCCAGGCTACAGTTACCGCCAAATTTTGAATCCAATATTGTTCCATCCGCTGTGACCCTGTCCACATAATGACTATCTGCTTCTGGAAAGTATCGCAAACCTGGAAAGAGCAATCAAAGATTTGAAAGGGAAAGCTAGATATTGATGTTCATCTTAAGCCACTCCAGAATACAAACTCAATTGTGTCTCTATACACATGCAAGGACTTTCTTTACATTATCTACACAGCACTCTTCAACGGCGTTCCGCTCCAAACCCACTTTTCAGAAGCAAACCCATGCAAGACAACTGGAAGTCTCTGTCTTTAAAACAGTCTTCTCAAACCCCATCTCCTCCAGATGGCCACTGCTGTATATTTATTTATTTTATATACCTTATGTCCTAAGGGATCAGGATGGATCAAAGTGCAATATAACACTAAGACCCTATTATCTAGGCTATTAGAAGTTGATTAAAAATCTTTTTTGTCAATTTAGAAATTTTTTCTTATTAACAACATATTCAAGTTATTAATTATGCTTAAAATAAGCAACCAAAATTCCACAGAGCTGACAGATACTTTCTCATACAAGGCATTTCTCCTCCTCTATCACATATTAGGGGACATCTCTTCTGAGACAGCACTTGCCAAAGATGGTTTGCTGTTTACAAAGACAGGCAATGTCGCACAATAGTTAAGAATATCAGACTAGGGCGTGGGAGAACAGGAGTCAAATACCCACTTGGCCATGAAGCTCACTAGGTGACCCAGGTCAGGTACTGCCTCAATGCCTCATCTACCTCACAGGGTTGTTGTGGGAGTTAAATGAAGAGAGGAAGAACTATGCACCTTAAGCTCCTTGGAGAAAAAGATGGAATATAAATGCAATGATGCAATAGTTCCAATTCATCTCCAAACGTATGTAGATCAGACTCACAAAATATAACTTGTAACTAGTTTGCTATGGTTTTGTTAATTGTGCAATAGGCCTATTATGATATGAACCCTCCAACCCAGAGCCAGCCATCAAAAGTCAACCAGAATGAAGAGGGCTGTCATTGATACACAGATATTCTATGCTGCTTCCCAAAGAAGCAGCAACAGAAACTCACACCCAAAGCTCTGATACAAAAATTAAATAGAAACAGGGTGGGCGGGCAAAAAAAATATCCCCCACCTCCGCTTGAATAGCCGAAGACCTAGTTTAAGAGGAATGCTTTTGTCTGCCACCTAAAGATATGTAACAATGGTACTAGGTGAGCCTCCCTCAAGGAGGGCATTCTACTACCCAAAAGGTTACAAATTATACATGCCTAGCTTCTCTGCTACTTGCTGTGCAAGCTTGCCCTTGCCGCTTCGTAGATTGCCTTCCACCGTGATGACTTTGCTGTATTCATTCAACCTTGGAGTAGTTCTCTCTCCCAAAAAATACGCCAGCCAGTTATACTGTAGGCTGCACCGGGAACTCACATGAAGCCTTGCCTAGAAGGGAAAAATAAGCATTAGATTGAATTAACTAGGATTTAATGTTCTGCCATATTAACATTATATGCAACAAAACCAAACAGGGTGTTTTTTTTGGGGGGGGGGACCACAGTATTGACCTAACTCTGACAAAACTTTTTCAAAAAGAAACATTAGACGTCATTAGATAGCTTTATACTGGTTTCACCAGAAATGCAACAGAACACTATTATTTATTTATTATTAATTGCATTTACATCCCAACTTTTCCCCTCAAGGAGCTCAAGGTGGCATACATGGCTCTGCTGCTTCTCATTTAATTCGTAAAACAACCCTATGGGGTAGGTTAGGCCCAGGGTCACACACACTGAGCTTCGAGGCTGAGTGGGGATTTAATCCCTGGCCTCCCAGGCCCTAGTCCAACACCCTAACTACTATATCACACTGGCTCCCTACAGTGAACAGAACCCTCCCCAACTTTAACTGAGCTTCCTTTCATTGGACTCAGCTGTAAACAAAATGTTTTAAGTGTGTTTTAAGTGCGATATACAATGTGACACAAGATGGCAATGGTGAGCCTTATGCAAAATTCAATGTATTTCTAAAAACGCTATTTAAAAAGCATTTTCAAAACGGTTTTTATATATGTGTAGATTCCACCATTAATACCAGCATGTCACCAATTGCCACATTCACAAATTAAGATGGATTCAAACAATCATACAATGACTGAAATATTGCCAGCAACAACTTAATAGGCAACATTTTCTATACATTCTGGATACCTTAAAAGCCACCTTCTACCCTATCTACTGTCTTAACTGTCTTCTTCAATAGCTGAAGTTCTGATACTTGTGCTCCCAACTAGCTGAAGTTCAACAGGAGCTAAATAGGATCATGGCCTTCTCAGCAGGAGCACCAGACAAAGAGGCCGGCAGAGGCCCCAAACTGTCTTCAGACAACAGCAAACTTTATTTTGTCTCAAGATAAAGCAGGACATAAATATTGCAAACAAATACCATTGTTACCAACTAGAAATCTCAAGTTTCTGTCACACAAGAGATCAGTGTCACATTTCACATCAGTTAAAAAGCCGACATCTCCATATCATACAAAAAAAGACAATTATTAAAGAGCAAACGTTTCTTGCAATATTAGCAACCTTATCTGAGGCATCTTAATGACTATGTAAAACTACAACTCCATGGTGTGTGTGTGTGTTTAAGCAACTGTTTAACCATGAGTCTTAAACTCATTAAGTGATTCCCTAAATCTGCATTTAGCTAAAAGTACTACTTCCCTGAAACGAAAAACATAATCCCCTCAACAGAAATTGCCTCTTGGATGACAATTACTGTAACTCTCCAAATGGATGCTAACGTTTGGCAATGACCTTTATGTAAACCGCTTTGCGGCGGTATATAAACAAAACAGACAATAAGAAATAAGAAACGCTGTTTAAAAAAGGTAAGAAAACTGAACATTGGGGGCGGGACTAGGGCAGCTTTAATCCTACAATTAATTCCTACATTGGTTGCTGTCGACCAAAGCGATGCGGCCCCAATTCCAACCCGAGGTGGGCCTGCTCGCCATCGTTCCTCCCCGTCCACCTCGCAGGGTCGGAGCCTTGGGGGGCCAGACACCGCCTCTCAGCCTAGCCTACCTCACAAGGTTGTTGTGGGAGAGGGAGAACCAAGGGCGGGCGCCACCTTGAGAGCTCCTCTGAGGTAAAAAGGTGGGTCCACAAGGGAAGCCTTCCCCCCACTACCAACTCACCACCCTGAGCGAGCTGAGCCCGGCGCGGGCCCCGCCAGCCCGCAGCACCGGCGCCAAGGACATGGCGGCCCTCAAGGGTAGCAGAGGCCGCTCGGCAGCCGCGCGAGACCAACAAGCGTAGCTCCCAGAGAGCCCGCCGCCTCCCGCGCCGACAAATCCGTCGCGCCCCGATGACGTCCCGCGGAGACGGCGGAGGCCGCGCCCCTTTCCGCCCACCGCCCCGCCCCCGGGCAAGCTCGGATGGACCAATCAGGGCGCACTCCGGGGCCTCCTGCCCTCTCTCTCTCTCTCTCCACAGTTGGGCAGGAACGGCCGCGGGCGGAGGAGCGAAGGGCCGCAGAGGGCGCCCTGGGCGGGGAGGCTCCTCCTCTGTCCTCCCGCGGAGAAGCCATGGCTCTCCTGGGCCGCCTGGGAGCCCTCCTGCAACGGGCCGTGGAGACGGTGAGCGGCGGGGCGAGGGAGCGGAGCTGGGCGGGCTGCTTGGCTCCCTGACTGGCTGCTTGACTGACTAACTGGCTGGCTGGCTGGTCAATCAACTGATCGGGGACCTGGCTGGCTACCTGATTGGTTATCTGGCTGGCCGACTAGCTGGCTGGCCACCTGGCAAACGAATTGATTGGTTGGCTGGTTGGCTGGCTAGGAAGCTGGCTGTCAGGCTACCTGGCTACCTAATTGGTTGGCATGGGCGTAGCCCCCCCCCAATCAATACAAATCTGAGGTTCTCCCCCCCCCAAGAAAAGCCCCCCCCCCAAAAAAAAATCCTGGCTATGTTGGTTGGCTCACTGGCTAGCAGGCGACCCATGCAGGTGGGGTCAGGGACAGAGCTCATTCCTTAGAAAACCACCCCCCTCTTTGTCCCAGTCTGCCTGTCCTTTCAGGGTGGGCTGAGGAGCAGGGCCGGATTTAGGTTTGATGAGGCCCTAAGCTACCGAAGGTAATGGGGCCCTTTATATGCCCAGCTGTCCTTTGTCAACAACAAATTGTCGCTGTTTTTTTTGTGTTGAATACAGTGGTAACACCGGTTGCGGACGGGATCCGTTCTGGAGCTCTGGTCGGATCCCGAGGTTTCCGCAACTGGAGGTGCCACTTTTGCGCATGTGCACGGTGTGATAGAGCACTTCTGCGCATGCACGCAGCGCACAGAGTGCTTCTGCGCGAGCGGCGAAACCCGGAAGTATACTTCCAAGTTTGCCGCTTTCGCAACCCCAAGTTTACGTTACCCGAGGGTAACATAAGCCGAAGTTCTACTGTACAGGCTATATGGTAATATATGGACCTAATAGGTATCTAAAGCCATTTGCACATAACAAAATATGTATTTTATCAAAGTAATTGTTGAACTTAAATACAATTAAGAAGAAGTATTGTGGGGGCAAGATAGTGGGGCCCTAAGCTATAGATTGTTTAGCTTATATGTAAATCTAGCACTGCTGAGGAGGCATATGAGCAAGGGAGCAGCTGGGCCCTTCCCTTCACAGCAGCTTTCTTCTCCTCTCTCTCCCCCCCCCCCGCCTTTGCAGGAGGAGCCGCGCCTGGACCTCCCGGCTGCCTTCACGGACCACTGGAAGGGCATCACCCACTATTACCTGGAGACCACCGGTAGGAACCCCTGTGGCCACGAATGCCAGCACTCGCTCCCTTTTGTGTGCAGCCACACCTCGCTTTTCTTCTTGTTGAGCCGTTGCTACTTTATTTCCCGTTGCTCTTACTGTTAATTGATGGAAACGCAAAGCTTATAATACACAGTTATTTTGTGTAGGTGGAGGAAGTTTCTTAGATAAAGTTAGCTGTGATTCTTGCATTGCAGGGGGTTGGGTCAGATGACACTTTGCGTCCCTTCCAACTCCACAGTTCTGTGATTCTGTGAATGTTCTTTTCCGAAGGAAGGCAGGTGGCATGCATGCTGAAAGGGAAAATAATATCTTTGTGGCCCAAGTTGTCCTGACCTGTCAGACCGGTGTGGCACACATTCAAATGAGGCTATATATGGAGTTGAGATGCTTATCTCCCACCTTCCTGCCCAAAAAGTACCCTGGAGACACTCGTATCAAAAGGATAATAAATATTTCCCTTAAAAAACAAACAAACCATGAAGTCAAGGTGAGGAAAGGTGAATCTATAGGGACAGAATGGACTAGCTTTATTTTCTGCCATTTCCCCCTTTTAAGGATACATGACAGCTTTTGGGTCCAGCTGACATTTCTGAAGAACTTTGAAAGGCAGGAGTATATGATGATAGTATGAGAAAATGCCATAGAGTGGGCCAGTCCTTGCTTTCCAAGAGGGAACTGTTAGGGTTAGATTTGAATGGGTGTTAAGTGTTGGAAAATCCATCTTGAGCACCCGATGGGAGTGGGAACAATAGTATCTTAGTTTGCATAGCCTGCCAAATGGCAAGTCCGGAGGAAAACATTTGCCCAGCGACCATTGATGGCTTATTGAGGTCGTCCTGCAGAGGCTGCAGAGCCAATGCATTTCCCTGATGGGTTCCCTTAAGGGCATCACTCCGTATCCCAACAGTTTACTTGGGAGGAGACTTTGCTGAGGTGCCCCTCCCCCGTAATTTCCGTAACAGAACCACCCTGCTGTTTTGCGAAAGGGCAAGTAGAAATACTTGTATAAATAAAATTATGGATAAAAGCCAGTTTACACAGGCAAACAAAACAAAATAAAAAACAAATCCTGGCCCATAAATCAGCCTCCACTTGTGTGGTGTCCTCCAGATGTTAATGAACTGCTACAACTTCATCATCCCTGACCTCCGGTCTCTCTGTCTTGGAATCTGGAGGGCACCAGGTTGGGGAAAGCTGCTACAGAGCTTCTGGGATCAGAGTCTGGTTGAGAAGCAGCACAGATCCTTTAGCCCTATTCAGAATTTGCCATGCAGTTGCAGAGAGGTCTGCAGCTGCATTCTGCAGGTGTTAGTTCTGGATATGTATTTTTATTAATTTATTAAAGGAACCCAGGGGAGCAAACAACAAGGAATAAAGCAAAAACATGTGTATTAAGGAATAAATGAGATCCCTGTGTTTGATGAAAAACGGGTGAGTGGGTATGCTTGTGACAAGCTGATTGTCTTTTCTCAAGATGAAAACAAGCCAGCAAAAGAGACGGACATCCCCTGGCGCTTGAAACAGATGCTAGATATCCTAGCGTACGAGGAGAAGAAGCAGCCATCGGGGGAGACAGGACCCTGTTTGGAGTACTTGCTTCAACACAAAATCCTGGAGACCCTCAGCACTCTGGCAAAAGCAGAGGTACCACAGCTTCCTTTCTGAGGCAGTCCTGTACTTTCTGTTGTCTGTCCCTCACGCCCAAGCAGTCTCTGCTTTGCTGAAATGCAATAGGAGCAGGGCCTTTTTGGCAGTGGTGCCACTGGCTACAGGCATGATTCTCACTTTGCATGGAGGAGTCAGGCAGTGCACAGAGGTTCCACAGAGGTTGCCTGGTCTGAGAGCGCCCCCTCCCCCCAAAAAATCCTGTTGCTGAGTTTATCTTTTAAACCAGGTATGGGGAACCTGTGGCACTCCAGGTACTGTCGGATTGTCCTCCACCCCAGCCAAAATGGCAAGTGTACCTCCCATGTACTGTTCACGAGACAGAAACAGAAGCAAGCTTTAAACACCTCCTAAAGATCCATCTCTTTAAGCAGGCACTCCCGGCCTCTTAAGAGTCATCACGTGACCCTACCTGATTATTTATTGATGTTTAACTGAATGTTTTATTGATGGCTTCTCTGTTTTTACTGATGTATTTCTTTTTATTTTTGGTTTTAAATGTTGTATAGACTTTTTTTTTTAAATCATCTTACCGTGTTTTACGTTAACTGCTTAAAGATTTTACATACTACAGGTGAAACTCAAAAAATTAAAATATCATGGAAAAGTCCATTTCTGTAAGCAATTGTTTTCATTAGCTACCGGAGTTTAATATATGAGATAGACTCATGACATGCAAAGCGAGATATGTCAAGCCTTTGCTTGTTGTAATTGTGATGATTATGGCGTGCAGCTGATGAAAACCCCAAAGTTGAAATCGTGAATTTGGGGTTCTCAT